>NW_028321672.1:0-53628 GCF_062004578.1 Staurois parvus | reverse complement strand
GGTGGAAATGGCCATGCCGAATATCCCGAGAATGATGGCGACCACCATGAGAGCACGGGTGGCCTGTAGGGCAGCTGTGGAGAGAAGAGAAGGCGGATTAGAGTCAGCTTCAATACTAGGAGAATAAATCTAAAGATGGGACTTGGCCTGTCCGCTATGTACATGTCTTCTGGATCGGCGGCTCAAAGTCATGAAACCAGAAGAACCCTCAGCCAGGCAACCAGCATTCTACCAGACATGGTGGCTTTTGTAATTCTCATGAAAAGGGTTACAGTGTCTCCAGCCAAAACATTTTTCAGATTTGGATGGAGTGTGGAAGGATTACAACCTCTGGGTCCTCCATTCCTCCTAGTGTCAGCAAGACAACGAGTGGGAACCTCCCTATTGTCAACAGAACAGGAGCTGTCATGGGAAAGGCAGGGATTCCCTTACTTCCTGTTGGGTCTCAGACAGGAAATGAAGGGAAATCTCCCCGACAGGGAAAAAAAACCTGGCAGAGCTACCATCTTGTCTACTCCATTGAAAACTAAAGCTTATACCACTTCAAGGTCAATTCCCCCCCAATAGAGGAGCTGTTCATAATAAAAAGTTTCCACTTCGTGTTCCAACAACCAATCAGTGGAAGGCACAGACCATTCACTACCAATGCCAGCCAGGACTCTACAGGATGTGCAGACCATCTGAAAGCCACAGAGCAGAACCAGACAAACCCCAAGAGGACCTGTTATGGTCTGCTCAGCTGAGAGGTGAGGAAGATTGGGGGGGGGGGGGGTTGTGTGTTGAGTTTCTTCAGCATGAGAAGAGCTCAGAAATCAGCTGCAGAAACTTGCCACCATGAGGGACAATCTCCACACAGACAGCCAGCACTGTAGAGATGTCCACATTCATACATCCTCTGCCCTGTACAGCTATAAGCCTCCAGAGGACGGGGAGGACAGGTGGACATTTTCTATGGATCACATTTCACATGGTGAGGAGATCATGTGACCAATTCCCCCCCCCAGGGAGAGCCCTGAAGCCCCCATACCTGAGCCTGCCGATTCCTGTCCTCAACACCCGGCACATTCCTCACTGCTGAGAAGACAAAAACAAAGCTTGTTCCACTCCTCACCAACGCTACAGATCATGTCTGACATCAGCCTGCAGATCTTATCCTCCACATACGCTACGGCTCATGTACCCGACATCAGTCTGAACATCTTCCACCTACACTGACCAGCCATAACATTCTGACCAATCAAGTGAAAAACACTGATCTGGTTAAAATGGCATCTGAAAGTGGGTAGGATATTCTAGACAGCAAGTGAACATGTTGTCCCTGAAGTTGATGTCCATCGCAGTTTGTGTATGGGGCAGTGTAGCCACAGACCGGTCAGGGTGCCCACATTGATCTGTGTCCAAAGCCAAAGGGGCCTACAACAGGCACTTGAGCATCATAACGGGACCAAGGAGGGATGGCCTGGTCTGATGAATCCAAGAATGGTTTGGGGGAACACAACAGATCTGAGGTGCCAACTTGGCCTCAAAATTCCCCAAATCTCAATCCAATCATCTGTGGGATGTGCTGGAAAGACAAGTCTAATCCATGGAGGCCCCACCTCCCAATTTACAGAACTTAAAGGATCTGCTTCTGATGGCTTGGTGCCAGGTACCTTCAGAGGACTAGTGGAGGCCACATATTACAGGAAAAGCTCCATGCCCAACTATGCCCAACCCCAACAACAAACAACTAAAGCTAGCCAGCACAGGAAAGTACTTCACACCAAAGTTCAAATGAAAACCTTGCAGCACCAATAACAGAAGACCTCAAAGATGCCGAAATCTACAAAGTATTAGAATAGTCCCAAAACGCAGAAGTCCTAACCATTCAGAAAACATCTTCAAAGTCTATCTTCAGCAAGGTTCCCAACACGTGAGGTAATGTTCCTGAATCTGAGAGCCTAGATCTTGCCTTCATAACTAGTCCTTTTCTGGTATAGAAAGTATCAGCACATTTGTCATCAAGGACAGACAAGGGGGCTCCACCACTCCAACATCCACTCCTCAACTGCAACATTCAATCTTGGAAGACATACTTTTCCTTCCCAAAACAGTCAGAAGGCTAGACCATAGAGTTCACCGATGTCCTATAGAAAGATTTCTACATTCCACTCACAAATACAGAGCTTCATCCAACAATCCAGAGGGCTCCTCAATCCAGCAGCAAACTCGTGTTCTCTCCACACCCAACTGCATCCAGTCTGCTCACCATCAAATAACCCCGAAAAGTGACAGGAGGTCCAACACAGCTTCTGGAGTGTGAGGAGGTCTAGGTCCTCTGATGGGCCCAACCCTCCCACAGGGAATATCTGATGCGGTTTTATGTATCTTTAGTTTATTTATCCTGGTCGAGTTCCTGGCTCTTCTGCACGGTCATGACTGTCTCGTAGAGTCCATTCCACCATGGGTCAGGGCTGTATTGGCAGTAAGAGGGGGGCCTACTTTATATTAGGGGGGGTGTGATCAGTGTACAAGTCATGAATGGAGGAGCAAGCTGGACATGAGCCACACTGCAAGAGGTCTGCACATTGTACCCCAAATTTTAACCCTTGCCACACCATACCCCCAGAGCACTGGCCACTCTGCACATCCCCCCCACCATACCTCTTCTCCCAACCCCCCCCCATCAGGTAAAGGCCACACTGCCCCCTTCCAAAACCCCAAGCACACTGGTCCACCTAGTACTGGGCATGCCTACAAACACCAAGACCACGGGTGCTGTGGACAGGTCAACCCCCTAATCCCAGGCCAGACCACCTCAGTCTCATCTCCTTCAGACTGATGCCAGGAGACTCCTTATCTGCAGTTCAGAGACGGAAAGTAACCGGAGATCTGTGCCGGGAATCAATTATACAGCAGACTGCAGGACCCAGCTCATGTATGGGAGGCGGCCCTGACCAAAAGGTATAGGGGTACTCATCCCTCCTGGGGGGCCCCCCAGCAACATCTGTATGGGAGGGCACTCGCCCCCTCCTGGGGGGGGCCCTGACCACATCTGTATGGGAGGGCACTCGCCCCCTCCTGGGGGGGGCCCTGACCACATCTGTATGGGAGGGCACTCGCCCCCTCCTGGGGGGGGCCCTGACCACATCTGTATGGGAGGGCACTCGCCCCCTCCTGGGGATCTGGTTGGGTGACTTGGAATACAGAGCCAACCACCCACCAACCAATCTGATGGTACAACCTGCTGCAGATTACCCGCTATGTCTCAGGCACCGGTCTGCATGTTCTACTCAATCAGGTCCTACAGACCGAGGGAAATCGTAAGGAGATTGTACAGATTGTACCTCATGTGTCCAGCATGCGACCATACATGGTTCCTCCATCTCCTCCATATACTACAGAGGTCCCTCCATATACTACAGAGGTCCCTCCATATACTACAGAGGGACCTGTATCCCCCCCATACATCGTGGCACAGAGGTCCCTATATCCCCCCCATACACCGTGGCACAGAGGTCCCTGTATCCCCCCCCCATACGTGGCACAGTACAGTCTGTACTACACTGCAGTATATGGCGGCGATGAGTCAGCAGCCATTACAGGACAGGTAGGAGAGTCCCAGGTGACACAATGGAGTCACACCCTGAGGAGGGGGAGGGGAGAGTTTCACAGAAACTGAACAGAGCGAGAGGTAAACACAGGAAACTACAACCCCCTCCCCCCCCCCTCCAACCACCGAGCACAGGGTCACCCCAACAACCCCACTGAGGGGCACCACCACACTGAACCCCAAGAACCTTCTACAAAACACTTCATGGGGCCCCAGAGATCAACTCCCCCCAACCCCCCCCCCCCGATGGGACAATTCACCATCAACCCCCCCCCCCCCCCCCCAACAGGGCCCCATACAAGGTGTGATATTGGGGGGGACATAGGGGAGAAGAGGGGTACAGTACCCCAGGTATGAGGGGGTCTGCACATTGGGGGGTACAAGATTCTCATACAAACCCCATGAAGACATAATATGCCCCCCAACACACTGATCTCTCCCCCCCCCCCCCCATACACAGTCCTGAAGGTCGGCCGGCGCTCACACAGGATTGGCGGCTCCACGTGGCCGCCGCCCTCAGATAAGGGGGGTTATCAGTCCTTTCACTGACTTATCAGCAGATAAGAAATAACGGAAATGTCTGGAGGAGGCCACAGACACGCCAACCGCCTTCCCGGGACCTTCTCCCATCTACAGGGGGCACTCCGGGCTGGGAGCCAGCACAGAGCCGGGAACACATGCAATGCCAGGGGGGGGGGGGGGGCCCCGAGGAAAGTTCAACTTGAAACTGGTCTGACCGGTTCTGGGGAGCCAAAGAAAGAAATCGGCCACCGCCCAACCAGCCGGCCTCCTATCACCAACGTCTGACCGAGAACTCAGGGGCCCCGATACCCACCGGAGAGGGGGTGGGGGGGTAGAGAAGAAACCAGCCTACAAACTATACTACATGGCCTGCCCTGGGAATCCCACCAATACACCTGCCATACTCCGTGCCACCCAACCAGATCCACCCAACCAGCCAATACACCTGCCATGCCCCGGGCCACCCAACCAGATCCACCCAACCAGCCAATACACCTGCCATGCCCCGGGCCACCCAACCAATACACCTGCCATGCCCTGAGCCACCCAACCAATACACCTGCCATGCCCCGAGCCACCCAACCAGCCAATACACCTGCCATGCCCCGAGCCACCCAACCAGCCAATACACCTGCCATGCCCCGAGCCACCCAACCAATACACCTGCCATGCCCCGAGCCACCCAACCAGCCAAATACACCTGCCATGCCCCGAGCCACCCAACCAATACACCTGCCATGCCCCGAGCCACCCAACCAACCAATACACCTGCCATGCCCCGAGCCACCCAACCAGCCAATACACCTGCCATGCCCCGAGCCACCCAGCCAATACACCTGCCATGCCCCGAGCCACCAAACCAGCCAATACACCTGCCATGCCCCGAGCCACCCAACCAATACACCTGCCATGCCCCGAGCCACCCAATCAGATCCAACCAATACACTTGCCATGCTCCGAGCCACCCAACCAGATCCACCCAACCAACCAATACACCTGCCATGCCCCGAGCCACCCAACCAGATCCACCCATCCAGATCCAACCAATACACCTGCTATGCCCCGAGCCACCCAATCAGATCCAACCAATACACCTGCCATGCCCCGAGCCACCCAATCAGATCCAACCAATACACCTGCCATGCCCCGAGCCACCCAACCAGCCAATACATCTGCCATACCCCAAGCCACCCAACCAATACACCTGCCATACCCCAAGCCATCCAACCAATACACCTGCCATACCCCAAGCCATCCAACCAATACACCTGCCATACTCCGAGCCACCAGACCAGATCCACCCAACCAGCCAATACACCCGCCATACCCCGGGCCGCCCAACCAGAGCCACCCGCCATACCCCGGGCCGCCCAACCAGAGCCACCCGCCATACCCCGGGCCGCCCAACCAGAGCCACCCGCCATACCCCGGGCCGCCCAACCAGAGCCACCCGCCATACCCCGGGCCGCCCAAACAGAGCCACCCGCCATACCCCGGGCCGCCCAACCAGAGCCACCCGCCATACCCCGGGCCGCCCAACCAGAGCCACCCGCCATACCCCGGGCCACCTAATTGATCACCACACAATGAACCAGCCAATACACCCATCTGAGCATGACCCCTCCAGCCAGCCCCCAATGTCACCACTGATTGTTACCACAAAGCAAAGGAGATAAGTGGGGGGGGGGGGGTCAGTAGTAGGTGGGGGAGATGATGGGAGTAGTAGTACCCACCATCCCACTGTAGCAGGGAGTCATACACCTGGTGCTGGATCTGCCCCGTACTCTGGGTGGTGGTGATGGGGGTAGTGGGGGGGGGGGATGATGGGGATAGTAGTGGTGGGGGGCGGTAACACCTGGCGGGGGGCGGTGGCACTCATCGTCCAGCTGTAGCAGG
Source organism: Staurois parvus (assembly GCF_062004578.1). NCBI lineage: Eukaryota > Metazoa > Chordata > Amphibia > Anura > Ranidae > Staurois > Staurois parvus. The sequence continues at coordinate 47,618 of NW_028321672.1, read as the reverse complement.
GAGTCGTGCACCTTGCACTGGATCAGCCCCGTGCTCTGGGTGGGGGTGATGGGGGTAGTGGGGGGGGGTGATGGGGGTAGTAGTGGCGGGGGGCGGTAACACCTGGCGGGGGGCGGTAACTCACCGTCCAGCTGCAGCAGGGAGTCGTACACCTTGCACTGGATCTGCCCAGTGCTCTGGGTGGGGGTGATGGGGGTAGTGGGGGGGGGCGGGGGTGATGGGGGTAGTAGGGGGGGGATGATGGGGGTAGTAGGGGGGGGATGATGGGGGTAACACCTGGGGGGGCGGTAACTCACCGTCCAGCTGCAGCAGCGAGTCGTACACCTTGCACTGGATCTGCCCCGTGCTCTGGGTGGGGGTGATGGGGGTAGTGGGGGGGTATGATGGGGGTAGTAGGGGGGGGGGATGATGGGGGTAGCAGTGATGGGGGGCGGTAACACCTGGGGGGGTGGTAACTCACCGTCCAGCTGCAGCAGCGAGTCGTACACCTTGCACTGGATCTGCCCCGTGCTCTGGGTGGGGGATGATGGGGGTAGCAGTGATGGGGGGCGGTAACACTCACCGTCCAGCTGCAGCAGGGAGTCGTACACCTTGCACTGGATCTGCCCCGTGCTCTGGGTGGGGGTGATGGGGGTAGTAGTGGTGGGGGGTAGTAGTGGCGGGGGTCGGTAACACCTGGCGGGGGGCGGTAACACTCACCGTCCAGCTGCAGCAGCGAGTCGTACACCTTGCACTGGATCTGCCCCGTGCTCTGGGTGGGGGTGATGGGGGTAGTGGGGGGGTATGATGGGGGTAGTAGGGGGGGGTGATGGGGGTAGTAGTGGTGGGGGGCGGTAACACCTGGGGGGCGGTAACTCACCGTCCAGCTGCAGCAGGGAGTCGTACACCTTGCACTGGATCTGCCCCGTGCTCTGGGTGGGGGATGATGGGGGTAGTAGTGGTGGGGGTAGTAGTGGCGGGGGGCGGTAACACCTGGCGGGGGCGGTAACACTCACCGTCCAGCTGCAGCAGCGAGTCGTACACCTTGCACTGGATCTGCCCCGTGCTCTGGGTGGGGGTGATGGGGGTAGTAGGGGGGGGGCAGTAGTGGGGGGTATGATGGGGGTAGTAGGGGTATGATGGGGGTAGTAGTGGTGGGGGGCGGTAACACCTGGGGGGGCGGTAACTCACCGTCCAGCTGCAGCAGGGAGTCGTACACCTTGCACTGGATCTGCCCCGTGCTCTGGGTGGGGGATGATGGGGGTAGCAGTGGTGGGGGTAGTAGTGATGGGGGCGGTAACACCTGGGGGGGCGGTAACTCACCGTCCAGCTGCAGCAGGGAGTCGTACACCTTGCACTGGATCTGCCCCGTGCTCTGGGTGGGGGTGATGGGGTAGTAGGGGGGGGTGATGGGGGTAGTAGGGGGGGGGATGATGGGGGTAGTAGTGGCGGGGGGCGGTAACACCTGGGGGGGTGGTAACTCACCGTCCAGCTGCAGCAGGGAGTCGTACACCTTGCACTGGATCTGCCCCTTGCTCTGGGTGGGGGATGATGGGGGTAGTAGGGGGTATGATGGGGGTAGTAGGGGGTATGATGGGGGTAGTAGTGGTGGGGGGCGGTAACACCTGGGGGGGCGGTAACTCACCGTCCAGCTGCAGCAGGGAGTCGTACACCTTGCACTGGATCTGCCCCATGCTCTGGGTGGGGGATGATGGGGGTAGTAGTGATGGGGGTAGTAGTGGCGGGGGGCGGTAACACCTGAGGGGGCGGTAACTCACCGTCCAGCTGCAGCAGGGAGTCGTACACCTTGCACTGGATCTGCCCCGTGCTCTGGGTGGGGGTGATGGGGGTAGTAGGGGGTATGATGGGGGTAGTAGTGGGGGGGTATGATGGGGGTAGTAGGGGGGGGGTGATGGGGGGCGGTAACACCTGGGGGGGCGGTAACTCACCGTCCAGCTGCAGCAGGAGTCGTACACCTTGCACTGGATCTGCCCCGTGCTCTGGGTGGGGGTGATGGGGGTAGTAGGGGGTATGATGGGGGTAGTAGTGGGGGGTATGATGGGGGTAGTAGGGGGGGGGGTGGTGGGGGGCGGTAACACCTGGGGGGGCGGTAACTCACCGTCCAGCTGCAGCAGGGAGTCGTACACCTTGCACTGGATCTGCCCCATGCTCTGGGTGGGGGATGATGGGGGTAGTAGTGGTGGGGGTAGTAGTGGCGGGGGGCGGTAACACCTGGGGGGGCGGTAACTCACCGTCCAGCTGCAGCAGGGAGTCGTACACCTTGCACTGGATCTGCCCCGTGCTCTGGGTCACGCAGCTCATCCACAGTCCCTGGTAGATGGCCACCGCGGTGATGATGTTGTCTCCGGCGTACGATGACATCCTCCATTGCGGCAATATAGTCGCTGCGATCAGCGCGATCCATCCGATCAGAGACAGAACAAAGCCCAACATCTGCAGCCCGGAGTTCGCCATCTTCACTCTCCGACCGACCGACCGACTGAGCGCACCTGAGCCCCGACCGCCCCTTATATACCGCCCCGCCCCTCCCAGGTGAGACAGTGACGTCACCAATACTCCGCTCCGTCTGACGTCACCAAAACTCACAGCCGGTATCGGTGCAGGAAGAGTATCGGAGAGATGACTCACCGGAGACCACCGACCGCCGGGATTGGTGAAAGAATGGGTCGCTCTCAGGAGCTCAGTGACTCCAAGCGTGGTCCCGTGATAGGTGGCCACCTGGGCAATAAGTCCATCCGTGACATTTCCTGGCTACTAAATATTCCACGCTCAACTGTTAGTGGGATTATAACAAAGTGGAAGCCACTGGGAACAACAGCCACTCAGCCACCAAGTGGTAGGCCACGTCACATGACAGGGCGGGGTCAGCGCATGCTGAAGCGCACAGTGCGCAGAAGTCACCAACTGTCTGCAGAGTCAATAGCTAAAGACCTCCAAACTTGGTGTGGCCTTCAGATGAGCCCAACAACAGAGCGTAGAGAGCTTCATGGAATGGGTTTCCATGGCCGAGCAGCTGCATCCAAGCCTTCCATCACCAAGTGCAATGCAAAGCGTCGGATGCCGTGGTGTAAAGCACGCCGCCACTGGACTCTAGAGCAGCTGCATCCAAGCCTTCCATCACCAAGTGCAATGCAAAGCGTCGGATGCCGTGGTGTAAAGCACGCCGCCACTGGACTCTAGAGCAGAGGAGACGTGTTCTCTGGAGGGACCAATCACGCTTCTCTGTCTGGCAATCCGATGGACGTGTCTGGGTTTGGCGGTGGCCAGGAGAACGGTACTTGCCTGACTGCATTGTGCCAAGTGTAAAGTTTGGTGGAGGTGGGATTATGGTGTGGGGGTGTCTTTCAGGGGTTGGACTTGGCCCCCTAGTTCCAGTGAAGGGAACTCTTAAGGCGACATTTTGGACAATTTCATGCTCCCAACTTTGTGGAGGAGTTTGGGGATGGCCCCTTCCTGTTACAACATGACTGCCCCCAGTGCACAAAGCAAGGTCCATAAAGACATGGAGGAGCCAGTTTGGGGTGGAGGAACTTGACTGTCCTGCCAGGCCTCCTCCCCCGACATCAGTGCCTGACCTGACAAATGTGGGAAGGCCGGTTTCGGTAATATAGTGTATGAAATGATCTGCAGATTGGAGGGTGGGGGAGGGGAGTGTTATCTGTAGTAGCAGTGCTGGGGATAAAGGTCTCGCACTGATAGGCGCTGGGTGTGTACACAAACACCTTCTTATCAGCTTATCCAACCAGCCGCACTTCTGTATATCTCAGTTTATACACATTATATATACCATTTATGAGGGACGTGACCCCGCGGATATCCGGAGTCACATCTTCTGTCACCACTTCTGGTCGTATAGAAGTAGTCTCTACAACGTCCATGGTGGGATCTCATACATAGCAGTGTCTACAACAGGGGATCTCTCAATGGTGGTGAATGCCATGGTGGTATCTCTCAATGGTGGGGTCTACCATGGTGGTATCTCTCAATGGTGGGGTCTATCATGGTGGTATCTCTCAATGGTGGAGTCTATCATGGTGGTATCTCTCAATGGTGGGGTCTATCATGGTGTATCTCTCAATGGTGGAGTCTATCATGGTGGTATCTCTCAATGGTGGAGTCTATCATGGTGGTATCTCTCAATGGTGGAGTCTATCATGGTGGTATCTCTCAATGGTGGGGTCTACCATGGTGGTATCTCTCAATGGTGGGGTCTACCATGGTGGTATCTCTCAATGGTGGGGTCTATCATGGTGGTATCTCTCAATGGTGGGGTCTATCATGGTGGTATCTCTCAATGGTGGGGTCTACCATGGTGGTATCTCTCAATGGTGGAGTCTATCATGGTGGTATCTCTCAATGGTGGAGTCTATCATGGTGGTATCTCTCAATGGTGGGGTCTACCATGGTGGTATCTCTCAATGGTGGAGTCTATCATGGTGGTATCTCTCAATGGTGGAGTCTATCATGGTGGTATCTCTCAATGGTGGGGTCTACCATGGTGGTATCTCTCAATGGTGGGGTCTATCATGGTGGTATCTCTCAATGGTGGAGTCTATCATGGTGGTATTTCTCAATGGTGGAGTCTATCATGGTGGTATCTCTCAATGGTGGGGTCTATCATGGTGGTATCTCTCAATGGTGGGGTCTACCATGGTGGTATCTCTCAATGGTGGGGTCTATCATGGTGGGATCTCTCAATGGTGGTGAATGCCATGGTGGTATCTCTCAATGGTGGGGTCTATCATGGTGGTATCTCTCAATGGTGGAGTCTATCATGGTGGTATCTCTCAATGGTGGGGTCTACCATGGTGGTATCTCTCAATGGTAGGGTCTACCATGGTGGTATCTCTCAATGGTGGAGTCTATCATGGTGATATCTCTCAATGGTGGGGTCTATCATGGTGGTATCTCTCAATGGTAGGGTCTACCATGGTGGTATCTCTCAATGGTGGAGTCTATCATGGTGGTATCTCTCAATGGTGGGGTCTATCATGGTGGTATCTCTCAATGGTGGGGTCTATCATGGTGGTATCTCTCAATGGTGGAGTCTATCATGGTGGTATTTCTCAATATTGGGGTCTATCATGGTGGTATCTCTCAATGGTGGAGTCTATCATGGTGGTATTTCTCAATATTGGGGTCTATCATGGTGGTATCTCTCAATGGTGGGGTCTATCATGGTGGTATCTCTCAATGGTGGGGTCTATCATGGTGGTATCTCTCAATGGTGGGGTCTACCATGGTGGTATCTCTCAATGGTGGGGGTCTACCATGGTGGTATCTCTCAATGGTGGAGTCTATCATGGTGGTATCTCTCAATGGTGGAGTCTATCATGGTGGTATCTCTCAATGGTGGTGTTTACCATGGTGGTATCTCTCAATGGTGGGGTCTATCATGGTGGTATCTCTCAATGGTGGTGAATGCCATGGTGGTATCTCTCAATGGTGGGGTCTACCATGGTGGTATGTCTCAATGGTGGAGTCTATCATGGTGGGATCTCTCAATGGTGGTGAATGCCATGGTGGTATCTCTCAATGGTGGGGTCTATCATGGTGGTATCTCTCAATGGTGGAGTCTATCATGGTGGTATCTCTCAATGGTGGGGTCTACCATGGTGGTATCTCTCAATGGTAGGGTCTACCATGGTGGTATCTCTCAATGGTGGAGTCTATCATGGTGATATCTCTCAATGGTGGGGTCTATCATGGTGGTATCTCTCAATGGTAGGGTCTACCATGGTGGTATCTCTCAATGGTGGAGTCTATCATGGTGGTATCTCTCAATGGTGGGGTCTATCATGGTGGTATCTCTCAATGGTGGGGTCTATCATGGTGGTATCTCTCAATGGTGGAGTCTATCATGGTGGTATTTCTCAATATTGGGGTCTATCATGGTGGTATCTCTCAATGGTGGAGTCTATCATGGTGGTATTTCTCAATATTGGGGTCTATCATGGTGGTATCTCTCAATGGTGGAGTCTATCATGGTGGGATCTCTCAATAGTGGTGAATGCCATGGTGGTATCTCTCAATGGTGGGGTCTATCAAGGTGGTATCTCTCAATGGTGGAGTCTATCGTGGTATCTCTCAATGGTGGAGTCTATCATGGTGGTATCTCTCAATGGTGGTGAATGCCATGGTGGTATCTCTCAATGGTGGTGAATGCCATGGTGATATCTCTCAATGGTGGTGTTTACCATGGTGGTATCTCTCAATGGTGGGGTCTATCATGGTGGTATCTCTCAATGGTGGTGAATGCCATGGTGGTATCTCTCAATGGTGGTGTATACCATGGTGGTACCTCTCAATGGTGGTGAATGCCATGGTGGTATCTCTCAATGGTGGAGTCTATCATGGTGGTATCTCTCAATGGTGGAGTCTATCATGGTGGTATCTCTCAATGGTGGTGAATGCCATGGTGGTATCTCTGACACAGACCGACTCTCCAGCCTCTCTGGGAGACACCATATCATGCTTCTCGTGACCTCTGACCCCTGACACAGACCGACTCTCCAGCCTCCCAAGGAGACACCATATCATGCTTCTGGTGACCTCTGACCCAGGCCGACTCTCCAGCCTCTCTGGGAGACACCATATCATGCTTCTGGTGACCTCTGACCCCTGACACAGACCGACTCTCCAGCCTCTCTGGGAGACACCATATCATGCTTCTCGTGACCTCTGACCCCTGACACAGACCGACTCTCCAGCCTCTCTGAGAGACACCATATCATGCTTCTGGTGACCTCTGACCCCTGACACAGACCGACTCTCCAGCCTCTCTGGGAGACACCATATCATGCTTCTCGTGACCTCTGACCCCTGACACAGACCGACTCTCCAGCCTCTCTGGGAGACACCATATCATGCTTCTGGTGACCTCTGACCCCTGACACAGACCGACTCTCCAGCCTCTCGGGGAGACACCATACCAGGCTTCTAGTGACCTCTGACCCCTGACCCAGGCTGGGGTGTCGGGTTGGTGCACAGAAAGTGACCCTAAATTAGGAGGAAATGAGAATCTTCTTCAGGTAAGTTAGGACAGGTCACCGAGGATGGAGAATGAGACTCCTACTTGGGTCTGACCACGACCGGTTCTCTTTATGGAACCCAACAAGACCAGCCCAGGCACTAGATGGGTGAGACACTGGGACCGGCTGATCCTCCATCTCTGACTGTGAGATCATCATCCTGCAACCTCCTCAATGGTGGGAAGTCCATCTGATGACCTCCATCTACTGGTGGGAAGAGCATCCTTCTCCTGGTCCCATGGCTATCCTGCACTCCTCCCACCCCTCCACCGCTACTGACATCATGGCCATCCTACACCCACCCTCTTCTTGTCACATGGACATCCTCTACTTTTCTTCTAGTAACATGGCCATTCTCCACCTTCCTTCTCTTGGTGACATGGCTATCCTCTACCTTCCTTCTCTTGGTGACATGGCCATTCTCCACCTTCCTTCTCTTGGTGACATGGCTATCCTCTACCTTCCTTATCCTGGTGACATGGCCATTCTCCACCTTCCTTCTCTTGGTGACATGGCCATTCTCCACCTTCCTTCTCTTGGTGACATGGCTATCCTCTACCTTCCTTCTCTTGGTGACATGGCCATCCTCTACCTTCCTTCTCTTGGTGACATGGCTATCCTCTACCTTCCTTCTCCTGGTGACATGGCCATTCTCTACCTTCCTTCTCTTGGTGACATGGCTATCCTCTACCTTCCTTATCCTGGTGACATGGCCATTCTCCACCTTCCTTCTCTTGGTGACATGGCCATCCTCTACCTTCCTTCTCCTGGTGACATGGCCATCCTCTACCTTCCTTCTCCTGGTGACATGGCCATTCTCCACCTTCCTTCTCTTGGTGACATGGCCATCCTCTACCTTCCTTCTCCTGGTGACATGGCCATCCTCTACCTTCCTTCTCCTGGTGACATGGCCGTCCTCTACCTTCCTTCTCCTGGTGACATGGCCATTCTCCACCTTCCTTCTCTTGGTGACATGGCTGTCCTCTACCTTCCTTCTCTTGGTGACATGGCCATCCTCTACCTTCCTTCTCTTGGTGACATGGCCATCCTCTACCTTCCTTCTCCTGGTGACATGGCAATCCTCTACCTTCCTTCTCCTGGTGACATGGCCATTCTCCACCTTCCTTCTCCTGGTGACATGGCCATCCTCTACCTTCCTTCTCCTGGTGACATGGCTATCCTCTACCTTCCTTCTCCTGGTGACATGGCCATTCTCCACCTTCCTTCTCTTGGTGACATGGCCATCCTCTGCCTTCCTTCTCCTGGTGACATGGCCATCCTCTACATTCCTTCTCCTGATTAAATGGCCATCCTCTATCTTCCTTCTGGTGACATGGCCATCCTCTACCTTCCTTCTCCTGGTGACATGGCCATCCTCTACCTTCCTTCTCCTGGTGACATCGTCATCCTCTACCTTCCTTCTCCTGGTGACATGGCCATCCTCTACCTTCCTTCTCCTGGTGACATGGCCATCTTCTACCTTCCTTCTCCTGGTGACATGGCCATCCTCTACCTTCTTTCTCCTGGTGACATGGCCATCCTCTACCTTCTTTCTCCTGGTGACATGACCATCTTCTACTATCCTTCTCCTGGTGACATGGCCATCCTCTACCTTCCTTCTCCTGGTGACATGGCCATCCTCTACCTTCCTTCTCCTGGTGACATGGCCATCCTCTACCTTCCTTCTCCTGGTGACATGGCCATCCTCTACCTTCCTTCATCTGGTGACAAGGCCATCCCTCTGGGGCCCCCTACTGGTCGGGACAGGGTGATGTCTCTCTGGGGCCCCCTGCTGGTCGGGACAGTATGATGTCTCTCTGGGGCATCCTATTACTCAGGACAGGGTGACGTCTCTCTGGGCCCCCTGCTGGTCAGGAGAGTATTATGTCTCTCTGGGGGCCCCTGCTGGTCAGGAGAGTATGATGTATCTCTGGGGCCCCCTGCTGGTCGGGACAGGGTGACGTCTCTCTGGGGCCCCCTGCTGGTCGGGACAGGATGATGTCTCTCTGGGGCCCCCTGCTGGTCAGGACAGGATGATGTCTCTCTGGGGCCCCCTGCTGGTCAGGACAGGATGATGTCTCTCTGGGGCCCCCCGCTGGTCAGGACAGGATGATGTCTCTCTGGGGCCCCCTGCTGGTTGGGACAGGGTGATGTCTCTCTTTGGCCCCCTGCTGGTCAGGACAGGATGATGTCTCTCTGGGGCCCCCTGCTGGTCAGGAGAGTATGATGTCTCTCTGGGGCCCCCTGCTGGTCAGGACAGGGTGACGTCTCTCTGGGGCCCCCTGCTGGTCGGGACAGGGTGACGTCTCTCTGGGGCCCCCTACTGGTCGGGACAGGATGACGTCTCTCTGGGGCCCCCTTCTGGTCGGGACTGGGTGACGTCTCTCTGGGGCCCTCTGCTGGTCGGGACAGGATGATGTCTCTCTGGGGCCCCCTGCTGCTCAGGACAGGATGACGTCTCTCTGTGGCCCCCTGCTGGTCAGGACAGGGTGACGTCTCTCTAGGGCCACCTGCTGGTCGGGACAGGGTGACGTCTCTCTGGGGCCCCCTGCTGGTCGGGACAGGGTGACGTCTCTCTGGGGCCCTCTGCTGGTCGGGACAAGGTGACGTCTCTCTGGGGCCCTCTGCTGGTCGGGACAGGGTGACGTCTCTCTGGGGCCCCCTGCTGGTCAGGACTGGGTGACGTCTCTCTGGGGCCCCCTGCTGCTCAGGACAGGATGATGTCTCTCTGGGGCCCCCTACTGCTCAGGACTGGGTGACGTCTCTCTGGGGCCCCTGCTGCTCAGGACAGGATGACGTCTCTCTGGGGCCCCCTGCTGGTCAGGACAGGGTGACGTCTCTCTGGGGCCCCCTGCTGGTCAGGACTGGGTGACGTCTCTCTTGGGCCCCCTGCTGCTCAGGACAGGATGATGTCTCTCTGGGGCCCCCTGCTGGTCAGGACTGGGTGACGTCTCTCTGGGGCCCCCTGCTGGTCAGGACTGGGTGACGTCTCTCTTGGGCCCCCTGCTGCTCGGGACAGGATGATGTCTCTCTGTGGCCCCCTGCTGGTCAGGACAGGGTGACGTCTCTCTGGGGCCCCCTGCTGGTCGGGACAGGGTGACGTCTCTCTGGGGCCCTCTGCTGGTCGGGACTGGGTGACGTCTCTCTTGGGCCCCCTGCTAGTCGGGACAGGGTGACGTCTCTCTGGGGCCCTCTGCTGGTCGGGACAGGGTGACGTCTCTCTGGGGCCCTCTGCTGGTTGGGACAGGATGATGTCTCTCTGGGGCCCCCTGCTGGTCAGGACTGGGTGACGTCTCTCTGGGGCCCCCTGCTGCTCAGGACAGGATGATGTCTCTCTGGGGCCCCCTGCTGCTTAGGACTGGGTGACGTCTCTCTTGGGCCCCCTGCTGCTCAGGACAGGATGACGTCTCTCTGGGGCCCCCTGCTGGTCAGGACTGGGTGACGTCTCTCTGGGGCCCCCTGCTGGTCAGGACTGGGTGACGTCTCTCTTGGGCCCCCTGCTGCTCAGGACAGGATGACGTCTCTCTGTGGCCCCCTGCTGGTCGGGACAGGATGACGTCTCTCTGGGGCCCCCTGCTGGTCGGGACTGGGTGACGTCTCTCTGGGGCCCTCTGCTGGTCGGGACAGGGTGACGTCTCTCTGGGGTCCCCTGCTGGTCGGGACAGGGTGACATCTCTCTGGGGCCCCCTGCTGGTCAGGACTGGGTGACGTCTCTCTTGGGCCCCCTGCTGGTCAGGACTGGGTGACGTCTCTCTGGGGCCCCCTGCTGCTCAGGACAGGATGACGTCTCTCTGTGGCCCCCTGCTGGTCAGGACAGGGTGACGTCTCTCTGGGGCCACCTGCTAGTCGGGACAGGGTGACGTCTCTCTGGGGCCCCCTGCTGGTCGGGACAGGGTGACGTCTCTCTGGGGCCCTCTGCTGGTCGGGACAGGGTGACGTCTCTCTGGGGCCCTCTGCTGGTCGGGACAGGGTGACGTCTCTCTGGGGCCCTCTGCTGGTCGGGACAGGGTGACGTCTCTCTGGGGCCCCCTGCTGGTCAGAACTGGGTGACGTCTCTCTGGGGCCCCCTGCTGCTCAGGACAGGATGATGTCTCTCTGGGGCCCCCTACTGCTCAGGACTGGGTGACGTCTCTCTGGGGCCCCCTGCTGCTCAGGACAGGATGACGTCTCTCTGGGGCCCCCTGCTGGTCAGGACAGGGTGACGTCTCTCTGGGGCCCCCTGCTGGTCAGGACTGGGTGACGTCTCTCTTGGGCCCCCTGCTGCTCAGGACAGGATGATGTCTCTCTGGGGCCCCCTGCTGGTCAGGACTGGGTGACGTCTCTCTGGGGCCCCCTGCTGCTCAGGACAGGGTGACGTCTCTCTGGGGCCCCCTGCTGGTCAGGACAGGATGACGTCTCTCTTGGGCCCCCTGCTGGTCGGGACAGGGTGACGTCTCTCTGGGGCCCTCTGCTGGTCGGGACAGGGTGACGTCTCTCTGGGGCCCTCTGCTGGTCGGGACTGGGTGACGTCTCTCTTGGGCCCCCTGCTGGTCGGGACAGGGTGACGTCTCTCTGGGGCCCTCTGCTGGTCGGGACTGGGTGACGTCTCTCTGTGGCCCCCTGCTAGTCGGGACAGGGTGACATCTCTCTGGGGCCCTCTTCTGGTCGGGACAGGGTGACGTCTCTCTGGGGCCCCCTGCTGGTCGGGACACGGTGACGTCTCTCTGGGGCCCCCTACTAGTCGGGACTGGGTGACGTCTCTCTGGGGCCCTCTGCTGGTCGGGACAGGGTGACGTCTCTCTGGGGCCCCCTGCTGTTCGGGACAGGGTGACGTCTCTCTGGGGCCCCCTGCTGGTCGGGACAGGGTGACGTCTCTCTGGGGCCCTCTGCTGGTCGGGACAGGGTGACGTCTCTCTGGGGCCCCCTTCTGGTCGGGACAGGGTGACGTCTCTCTGGGGCCCCCTTCTGGTCGGGACAGGGTGACGTCTCTCTGGGGCCCTCTGCTGGTCGGGACAGGGTGACGTCTCTCTGGGGCCCCCTGCTGGTCGGGACAGGGTGACGTCTCTCTGGGGCCCCCTGCTGGTCGGGACACGGTGACGTCTCTCTGGGGCCCCCTACTAGTCGGGACTGGGTGACGTCTCTCTGGGGCCCTCTGCTGGTCGGGACTGGGTGACGTCTCTCTGGGGCCCTCTGCTGGTCGGGACAGGGTGACGTCTCTCTGGGGCCCCCTGCTGGTCGGGACTGGGTGACGTCTCTCTGGGGCCCCCTGCTGGTCGGGACTGGGTGACGTCTCTCTGGGGCCCCCTGCTGGTCGGGACAGGGTGACGTCTCTCTGGGGCCCCCTGCTGGTCGGGACAGGGTGACGTCTCTCTGGGGCCCTCTGCTGGTCGGGACAGGGTGACGTCTCTCTGGGGCCCCCTTCTGGTCGGGACAGGGTGACGTCTCTCTGGGGCCCTCTGCTGGTCGGGACAGGGTGACGTCTCTCTGGGGCCCTCTGCTGGTCGGGACAGGGTGACGTCTCTCTGGGGCCCCCTGCTGGTCAGGACAGGGTGACGTCTCTCTGGGGCTTCCTGCTGGTCAGGACAGGGTGACGTCTCTCTGGGGCCCCCTGCTGGTCAGGACAGGGTGACGTCTCTCTTGGGCCCCCTGCTGGTCAGGACAGGGTGACGTCTCTCTGGGGCCCCCTGTTGGTCAGGACAGGGTGACGTCTCTCTGGGGCCCCCTGCTGGTCAGGACAGGGTGACGTCTCTCTGGGGCTTCCTGCTGGTCAGGACAGGGTGAAGTCTCTCTGGGGCCCCCTGCTGGTCAGGACAGGGTGACGTCTCTCTGGGGCCCCCTGCTGGTCAGGACAGGGTGACGTCTCTCTGGGGCCCCCTGCTGGTCAGGACAGGGTGACGTCTCTCTGGGGTCCCCTGCTGGTCGGGACAGGGTGACGTCTCTCTGGGGCCCCCTGCTGGTCGGGACAGGGTGACGTCTCTCTGGGGTCCCCTGCTGGTCGGGACAGGGTGACGTCTCTCTGGGGCCCCCTGCTGGTCAGGACAGGGTGACGTCTCTCTGGGGCCCCCTGCTGGTCAGGACAGGGTGACGTCTCTCTGGGGCCCCCTGCTGGTCAGGACTTTGTGTCAGTATAGTGTTCTGCCCCTCAGGGTTACCTCTGGACACAATGGTGGGTGTGGTCGACCTCTGCTGGACACAATGGTGGGTGTGGTCGCCCTCTGCTGGACACAATGGTGGGTGTGGTCGCCCTCTGCTGGACACAATGGAATTGATTGTATATACAGGTGGTGTTGTAGGTATATATATATATATACAGGTTGTGTTGTAGGTATATATATATATACAGGTGGTGTTGTAGGTATATATATATATACAGGTGGTGTTGTAGGTATATATATATATACAGGTCGTGTTGTAGGTATATATATATATACAGGTGGTGTTGTAGGTATATATATATATACAGGTGGTGTTGTCACCCCGCGTCGCCCCACATACGCCCCCCAGGCTGTGACGCAGTGTCTGTATCTATGGGAAGCCACGTGGTTGGGCCGGCTGTCCTGGAGAGCTGACAATCTATTATTACCCCGGTGTAAGCCTCTGGAAAGGTTACGGGTTGACGTCGGCGCCCACGTGTGTGGCTGGCGAGCTCCTGTGTGTCGCTGACCCCCTGGCCCCCCCTAGTGGGGTGTTGGGTTTCATTTGGTATTTTGGTCAGAGGACATGACGCCCCTCCGCCAGGGACAGCTGCTCGGGTCCTCCAACCTTTCAGTGACAGGCTGGGGGGGGGGGGGTGTTGTCAGTCAGCTGACCCCGCTGAGCTTTCTCTCTTCTATAGGCACCTCATATTCCTCATGCAGTGCAGCTCCAGACTAAACTGAATATTCTGGGGGGAGGGGGTGTAACAATGTCTCCCCCCCCCCCCGGCCTCCATCCATGTACCCACCACTCCTTTGGCTGCTCTGAGCTTTGGCCGGGGTGATCTCCTCTTGTAACCTTTCCAAACCTTCAATGAAGGGCTGTATCCAGATTTAGACACCCCCCCCCCCGGCTCGGCCCCCCTTTGCCCCCTCCCAGGGTAGACACTACAACACTCTTTATTTTCACACCTCGGAATCATTGTGGTGCCACGTTCCTCCAGCTGGCAGCCATTCAAGGTACCTCTTCTATCTGCCTCACTCCCCCGGCTCCTTCCTCTTCCTCATTCTTCTGCTTCCCTCTGGATCCACCACCTTCTGGGACCCCTCTGTGCCCCCCCTATAGACCACCATCAAGGGGCCCCCAACCTTTACCCCTGAATTAGTTGTGCCCCGTGGTTCTCTGTTCACCTGTCCCCAACCTCTATACCCCCCAAGTGTCTTCATCCTTCTTACCTTTGTGTTCTCCTGACCCCATCAATACCCCCAAATTTCTCCTGACCCCCCTCCATGAACCCACCTGAGCCCCCCTCCTCTATATCTCAGTGTGTCCCTGCCGTAGGACCTCTTGGAGGGTTCAGTGTCTTCTCAGCTGTTCTGTTCTGTCTTTGTCACCTTGTCCTCCCCCCGTGTGATGGTCCTCAGCCTGGACACCCTCTATCTCCAGGACACCCTCTATCTCCAGGACACCCTCTATCTCCAGGACACCCTCTATCTCCAGGACACCCTCTACTTCCAGGACCACTCTCTATCTCCGGGATCCCCTCTATCCCAGGGCTGAGCCTGGACACCCTCTCTCTCCAGGATCCCCTCTATTTCCTGGATCCCCTCTATCTCCTGGACACCCTCTCTCTCCAGGACCACCCTCTATCCCAGGGCTGAGCCTGGACACCCTCTATCTCTGGGACACCCTCTATCTCTGGGACACCCTCTATCTCCAGGACACCCTCTATCTCCTGGACACCCTCTATCCCAGGGCTGAGCCTGGACACCCTCTATCTCCGGGACACCCTCTATCTCTGGGACACCCTCTATCTCTGGGACACCCTCTATCTCTGGGACACCCTCTATCTCTGGGACACCCTCTATCTCTGGGACACCCTCTATCTCTGGGACACCCTCTATCTCTGGGACACCCTCTATCTCCTGGACACCCTCTATCCCAGGGCTGAGCCTGGACACCCTCTATCTCCGGGACACCCTCTATCTCCGGGACACCCTCTATCTCTGGGACACCCTCTATCTCCGGGACACCCTCTATCTCCGGGACACCCTCTATCTCCGGGACACCCTCTATCTCTGGGACACCCTCTATCTCTGGGACACCCTCTATCTCTGGGACACCCTCTATCTCTGGGACACCCTCTATCTCCGGGACACCCTCTATCTCCAGGACATCCTCTATCTCCTGGACACCCTCTATCTCCAGGACCACCCTCTATCCCAGAGCTAAGCCTGGACACCCTCTATCTCTGGGACACCCTCTATCTCTGGGACACCCTCTATCTCCAGGACACCCTCTATCTCCTGGACACCCTCTATCCCAGGGCTGAGCCTGGACACCCTCTATCTCCGGGACACCCTCTATCTCTGGGACACCCTCTATCTCTGGGACACCCTCTATCTCTGGGACACCCTCTATCTCTGGGACACCCTCTATCTCTGGGACACCCTCTATCTCTGGGACACCCTCTATCTCCTGGACACCCTCTATCCCAGGGCTGAGCCTGGACACCCTCTATCTCCGGGACACCCTCTATCTCCGGGACACCCTCTATCTCTGGGACACCCTCTATCTCCGGGACACCCTCTATCTCCGGGACACCCTCTATCTCCGGGACACCCTCTATCTCTGGGACACCCTCTATCTCTGGGACACCCTCTATCTCTGGGACACCCTCTATCTCTGGGACACCCTCTATCTCCGGGACACCCTCTATCTCCAGGACATCCTCTATCTCCTGGACACCCTCTATCTCCAGGACCACCCTCTATCCCAGAGCTAAGCCTGGACACCCTCTATCTCCGGGACACCCTCTATCTCCAGGACCACCCTCTATCCCAGAGCTAAGCCTGGACACCCTCTATCTCCGGGACACCCTCTATCCCAGAGCTAAGCCTGGACACCCTCTATCTCCGGGACACCCTCTATCTCCTGGACACCCTCTACTTCCAGGACCATCCTCTATCTCCAGGATCCCCTCTATCTCCAGGATCCCCTCTATCCCAGGGCTGAGCCTGGACACCCTCTATCTCCTGGACACCCTCTATCTCCTGGACACCCTCTATCTCCTGGACACCCTCTATCTCTGGGACCCCTTTTATCTCCAGGACCCCCTTTGTCTCCTGTCTCAGTCTGTCTCCTTCCTTCACATTCTGCTAAACCTTTGGAAAAGTTTGTGTCCCTCGTGTGACGACTTGCCTGGGGCGGCCCTCCTCCCCCCTCGCCTCTCTCTCTTCTCTCCTACAAGGTCACAGACTGAGCTCTCCCAACGTTTCACCCTCTCGGGGGCTTTCTAGGAAGAGGAAGTAAGAATGCCCTCCGGAGGATTCCAGCCCATAGACGGAGGACAGGTATGGGGGGGACAGGCTGTGTGTGGGGGGAGGGGGTGTCACCATTATTGTACATTGGAGACATTGTGGTGGTCACAGGTGGATTCTTCTGGTTGTTTTGCAGCAGGTGGTGGTCCGCACTGCCGTCACCAAGACTCTGGTCCTCTCCGTCTTCACCGCCATCCTGGGCTCATTCCAGTTTGGATACAACATTGGAGTCATCAATGCACCCCAAAAGGTGGGTGAGAAAAAGGGGGGTTGGGGGGGCCAGAATGAGGATGGAGGATGATACCAACAAGGACTTTCCTTCCCCGTCCTGATCCTGGTTCACCCTGTGAGCTCAGAGAGTCCTCATCCCGATATTCCGTGACATCATAGACCTGTATTATGGAGTAATGTGATATATGGAGGAGTGTACTGCACCGTGGTATATTGTACCCCCATATCTGATATATGGAGGAGTGTACTGCACCGTGGTATATTGTACCCCCATATCTGATATATGGAGGAGTGTACTGCACCGTGGTATATTGTACCCCCATATCATCTGATATATGGAGGAGTGTACTGCGCCGTGGTATATTGTACCCCCATATCTGATATATGGAGGAGTGTACTGCACCGTGGTATATTGTACCCCCATATCTGATATATGGAGGAGTGTACTGCGCCGTGGTATATTGTACCCCCATATCTGATATATGGAGGAGTGTACTGCACCGTGGTATATTGTACCCCCATATCATCTGATATATGGAGGAGTGTACTGCGCCGTGGTATATTGTACCCCCATATCATCTGATATATGGAGGAGTGTACTGCGCCGTGGTATATTGTACCCCCATATAGTGATGTCATACATGATGTCCCATCTGATATATAGAGGAGTGTACTGCACCGTGGTATATTGTACCCCCATATCATCTGATATATGGAGGAGTGTACTGCACCGTGGTATATTGTACCCCCATATCATCTGATATATGGAGGAGTGTACTGCGCCGTGGTATATTGTACCCCCATATCATCTGATATATGGAGGAGTGTACTGCGCCGTGGTATATTGTACCCCCATATAGTGATGTCATACATGATGTCCCATCTGATATATAGAGGAGTGTACCGCACCGTGGTATATTGTACCCCCATATCATCTGATATATGGAGGAGTGTACTGCACCGTGGTATATTGTACCCCCATATCATCTGATATATGGAGGAGTGTACTGCACCGTGGTATATTGTACCCCCATATCTGATATATGGAGGAGTGTACTGCACCGTGGTATATTGTACCCCCATATCATCTGATATATGGAGGATTGTACTGCACCGTGGTATATTGTACCCCCATATCTGATATATGGGGGACTGTACTGCACCGTGGTATATTGTACCCCCATATCTGATATATGGAGGAGTGTACTGCACCGTGGTATATTGTACCCCCATATCTGATATATGGAGGAGTGTACTGCACCGTGGTATATTGTACCCCCATATCTGATATATGGAGGAGTGTACTGCACCGTGGTATATTGTACCCCCATATCTGATATATGGAGGATTGTACTGCACCGTGGTATATTGTACCCCCATATCATCTGATATATGGAGGAGTGTACTGCACCGTGGTATATTGTACCCCCATATCTGATATATGGAGGAGTGTACTGCACCGTGGTATATTGTACCCCCATATCATCTGATATATGGAGGATTGTACTGCACCGTGGTATATTGTACCCCCATATCTGATATATGGGGGATTGTACTGCGCCGTGGTATATTGTACCCCCATATCTGATATATGGAGGATTGTACTGCACCGTGGTATATTGCACCCCCATATCATCTGATATATGGAGGAGTGTACTGCACCGTGGTATATTGTACCCCCATATCTGATATATGGAGGATTGTACTGCACCGTGGTATATTGTACCCCCATATCTGATATATGGGGGATTGTACTGCACCGTGGTATATTGTACCCCCATATCTGATATATGGAGGAGTGTACTGCACCGTGGTATATTGTACCCCCATATCATCTGATATATGGAGGATTGTACTGCACCGTGGTATATTGTACCCCCATATCTGATATATGGGGGATTGTACTGCGCCGTGGTATATTGTACCCCCATATCTGATATATGGAGGATTGTACTGCACCGTGGTATATTGTACCCCCATATCATCTGATATATGGAGGAGTGTACTGCACCGTGGTATATTGTACCCCCATATCATCTGATATATGGGGGATTGTACTGCACCGTGGTATATTGTACCCCCATATCTGATATATGGGGGATTGTACTGCGCCGTGGTATATTGTACCCCCATATCTGATATATGGAGGAGTGTACTGCACCGTGGTATATTGTACCCCCATATCATCTGATATATGGGGGATTGTACTGCACCGTGGTATATTGTACCCCCATATCTGATATATGGAGGATTGTACTGCACCGTGGTATATTGTACCCCCATATCATCTGATATATAGAGGAGTGTACTGCGCCGTGGTATATTGTACCGCCATATCATCTGATATATGGAGGAGTGTACTGCGCCGTGGTATATTGTACCGCCATGTTGTCATTGTGTTTTGAGTCGTACATCTGGAGATGGTAATACGATGAGCCATATCTACAGAATTCCAGGAATTTGATTTGAAAAGTTCATTTTGGGGGCTCTGATTGGCTGGTTCTCAGCTCCTTGTAGTTGATTTAGTAAATATATATGTATGTGTGTGTGTGTGACTGAGCTTGGCTCTCCCATTGGCTCTCCCATTGGCTCTCCCATTGACTCTCCTATTGGCTCTCCCATTGTCTCTCCCATTGGCTCTCACACTGACTCTCCTATTGGCTCTCCCATTGGCTCTCACACTGACTCTCCTATTGGCTCTCCCACTGACTCTCCCACTGACTCTCCCACTGACTCTCCCACTGACTCTCCCACTGACTCTCCCACTGACTCTCCCATTGACTCTCCCATTGTCTCTCCCACTGGCTCTCCCACTGGCTCTCCCACTGGCTCTCCCACTGTCTCTCCCACTGTCTCTCCCACTGTCTCTCCCATTGGCTCTCCCATTGGCTCTCCCATTTTCTCTCTCACTGACTCTCCGACTGACTCTCCCTTAGGCTCTTCCATTGACTCTCCCTTAGACTCTCCCATTGTCTATCCCATTGGCTCCCCTATTGACTCTCCCATTGGCTCTCCCATTGACTCTGCCATTGACTCTCCTATTGACTCTTTCATTGGCTCTCCCATTGGTTCTCCCATTGGCTCCCCTATTGACTCTCCCATTGGCTCTCCCATTGACTCTGCCATTGACTTTCATTGGCTCTCCCATTGGTTCTCCCATTGGCTCCCCTATTGACTCTCCCATTGACTCTCCCATTGGCTCTCCCATTGGCTCCCCTATTGACTCTCCCATTGACTCTCCTATTGACTCTCCTGTTGACTCTCCCATTGGCTCTCCCATTGGTTCTCCCA
Source organism: Staurois parvus (assembly GCF_062004578.1). NCBI lineage: Eukaryota > Metazoa > Chordata > Amphibia > Anura > Ranidae > Staurois > Staurois parvus. Next base: position 27,631 of record NW_028321672.1, on the reverse strand, counting down.
TTGGCTCTCCCTTAGACTCTTCCATTAGGTGAATTTCAGTTTTTTTCCCAAACCAGAGAAGCCCCTCCCCCAGGGTGCAATAATGGGTGAAGCCAGTACTTGAGTGAAGAATATATAGTATATACTGTAGGCTTGGCAGATGGGAATAGGAGACAGGTTCCCTTTGCTGTGTCCATGTTGCTGAGATAGGAGATGGATTTCTCTGAGGAAGGGGAGCAGAGATGGAAATCAGGGCGACAAACAAAGTTTTTAATGCATGGAAACAAATCCATTTCTGTCACAATGCCCTCTGTCTGCCGGCACGTTGGTGGTCAGAGGCTTCTTCATGGTGTTCTGGTGATGTTTTAGTGATGTTTGAGGAGCACCCTGGTCCAGAAATCTTCTCCAGAGTTCCTCCGTCATCTACTAGACCAGAGTTATTGGTTGTGGCAACGACTGCTGTAATATAAAGAGACAATGGAAACATCTGACATACATCTGGAGGACCACAAAATACCCCACAGTCTGACCCTCAGCCCAGTGTAGAGTATAGTGGAGGTCAGATATCCCGACCCTCAGCCCAGTGTAGAGTATAGTGGAGGTGTGATATCCCGACCCTCAGCCCAGTGTAGAGTATAGTGGAGGTCAGATATCCCGACCCTCAGCCCAGTGTAGAGTATAGTGGAGGTGAGATATCCCGACCCTCAGCTCAGTGTAGAGTATAGTGGAGGTCAGATATCCCGACCCTCAGCCCAGTGTAGAGTATAGTGGGGGTCAGATATCCCGACCCTCAGCCCAGTGTAGAGTATAGTGGAGGTCAGATATCCCGACCCTCAGCCCAGTGTAGAGTATAGTGGAGGTCAGATATCCCGACCCTCAGCCCAGTGTAGAGTATAGTGGAGGTGTGATATCCCGACCCTCAGCCCAGTGTAGAGTATAGTGGAGGTGAGATATCCCGACCCTCAGCCCAGTGTAGATTATAGTGGAGGTGAGATATCCCGACCCTCAGCCCAGTGTAGAGTATAGTGGAGGTCAGATATCCCGACCCTCAGCCCAGTGTAGAGTATATCCCGACCCTCAGCCCAGTGTAGAGTATAGTGGAGGTGAGATATTCCGACCCTCAGCCCAGTGTAGAGTATAGTGGAGGTGTGATATCCCGACCCTCAGCCCAGTGTAGAGTATAGTGGAGGTCAGATATCCCGACCCTCAGCCCAGTGTAGAGTATAGTGGAGGTGAGATATCCCGACCCTCAGCCCAGTGTAGAGTATAGTGGAGGTGTGATATCCCGACCCTCAGCCCAGTGTAGAGTATAGTGGAGGTGTGATATCCCGACCCTCAGCCCAGTGTAGAGTATAGTGGAGGTCAGATATCCCGACCCTCAGCCCAGTGTAGAGTATAGTGGAGGTCAGATATCCCGACCCTCAGCCCGGTGTAGAGTATAGTGGAGGTGTGATATCCCGACCCTCAGCCCAGTGTAGAGTATAGTGGAGGTGTGATATCCCGATCCTCAGCCCAGTGTACATTATAGTGGAGGTGTGATATCCCGACCCTCAGCCCAGTGTAGAGTATGGTGGAGGTGTGATATCCCGACCCTCAGCCCAGTGTAGAGTATGGTGGAGGTGAGATATCCCGACCCTCAGCCCAGTGTAGAGTATAGTGGAGGTGAGATATCCCGACCCTCAGCCCAGTGTAGAGTATAGTGGAGGTGTGATATCCCGACCCTCAGCCCAGTGTAGAGTATAGTGGAGGTGAGATATCCCGACCCTCAGCCCAGTGTAGAGTATAGTGGAGGTGAGATATCCCGACCCTCAGCCCAGTGTAGAGTATGGTGGAGGTGTGATATCCCGATCCTCAGCCCAGTGTACATTTATAGTGGAGGTCAGATATCCCGACCCTCAGCCCAGTGTAGAGTATAGTGGAGGTCAGATATCCCGACCCTCAGCCCAGTGTACAGTATAGTGGAGGTGTGATATCCCGACCCTCAGCCCAGTGTAGAGTATGGTGGAGGTGTGATATCCCGACCCTCAGCCCAGTGTAGAGTATAGTGGAGGTGAGATATCCCGACCCTCAGCCCAGTGTAGAGTATAGTGGAGGTGAGATATCCCGACCCTCAGCCCAGTGTAGAGTATAGTGGAGGTGAGATATCCCGACCCTCAGCCCAGTGTAGAGTATAGTGGAGGTGAGATATCCCGACCCTCAGCCCAGTGTACATTTATAGTGGAGGTCAGATATCCCGACCCTCAGCCCAGTGTAGAGTATAGTGGAGGTCAGATATCCCGACCCTCAGCCCAGTGTACAGTATAGTGGAGGTGTGATATCCCGACCCTCAGCCCAGTGTAGAGTATAGTGGAGGTGTGATATCCCGACCCTCAGCCCAGTGTAGAGTATGGTGGAGGTGTGATATCCCGACCCTCAGCCCTGTGTAGAGTACAGTGGAGGTGAGATATCCCGACCCTCAGCTCAGTGTACATTATAGTGGAGGTGTGATATCCATAGGGTTAGTCATAGTTTGGAAATCCAGTCATAGGTTAGGTTGCTTTCCATCTGCTTAGATGAGGAGGAGGCCCCGATCCCCGGGAGGAGACCTTGGCTGGGCCGATCCTCAGGGAGCAATATAGAAGTTATAGAAGGTGTGAAGTGCGCGTCTACATTACAAGGACATTCAGTTATCTCAGCTCCTGAAATGTCACATCATGTGCCACAAACTATGGGGACAGCCGAGTCCTTGGATCCCGGATTACGGGAGAAGCAGCTGCCGGCTTTGTGTGTTTGTGATGCTGAAATGTAAGACGTGATTCCATTCAAATACAAGTCGGTTTCCATGTCTATAGTGTCAGTCCATCAGAACTGAGATACTAAAGTTCTCCTGAAAGGAAAATCTTTCCCTGCACACATCTGACTTCCTGTCCATGGTATGGGGGTGCAATAATAATGATCTGTACCTCGTGATTTCTCTCTCAGATCATCGAACAAAGCTACAATGAATCTTACATCATTCGGAACAGTCCAGAGTCGCATTCCATCGATGTTGGCCTCCTGCGCACTTTGTGGTCGCTCTCCGTGGCCATATTCTCCATCGGGGGCATGGTGTCTTCTCTGGGTGTCGGGGTCGTGTCCCAGTGGCTGGGAAGGTAAGTTGTGGATGACCAGCAAATGGGAGTCAAGGCAATGTAGACGGAATTCATAAAATATGAAGAGTATGAGGGAAGGAGATCCAGGATGATTTACACGGAGATCAGGAATATGAGGAGTATGAGGGAAGGAGATCCAGGGTGATGTATACGGAGATCAGGAATATGAGGGAAGGAGATCCAGGATGATGTACACGGAGATCAGGAATATGAGGGAAGGAGATCCAGGATGATGTACACGGAGATCAGGAATAAGAGGGAAGGAGATCCAGGATGATGTACACGGAGATCAGGAATATGAGGAATGTCAGGGAAGGAGATCCAGGATGATGTACACGGAGATCAGGAATATGAGGAGTATGAGGGAAGGAGATCCAGGGTGATGTATACGGAGATCAGGAATATGAGGGAAGGAGATCCAGGATGATGGACACGGAGATCGGGAATATGAGGAGTATGAGGGAAGGAGATCCAGGGTGATGTATACGGAGATCAGGAATATGAGGAGTATGAGGGAAGGAGATCCAGGATGATGTACACGGAGATCAGGAATATGATGAGTATGATAGAAGGAGATCCAGGGTGATGTACACAGAGATCAGGAATATGAGGAGTATGAGGGAAGGAGATCCAGGGTGATGTACACGGAGATCAGGAATATGAGGGAAGGAGATCCAGCATGATGGACACGGAGATCAGGAATATGAGGGAAGGAGATCCAGGATGATGGACACGGAGATCAGGAATATGAGGAGTATGAGGGAAGGAGGTCCAGGATGATGTACACGGAGATCAGGAATATGAGGGAAAGAGATCCAGGATGATGGACACGGAGATCAGGAATATGAGGAGTATGAGGGAAGGAGATCCAGGATGATGTACACGGAGATCAGGAATATGAGAGAAGGAGATCCAGGATGATGGACACGGAGATCAGGAATATGAGGGAAGGAGATCCAGGATGATGGACACGGAGATCAGGAATATGAGGAGTATGAGGGAAGGAGATCCAGGGTGATGGACACGGAGATCAGGAATATGAGGAGTATGAGGGAAGGAGGTCCAGGATGATGTACACGGAGATCAGGAATATGAGGGAAGGAGATCCAGGATGATGGACACGGAGATGAGGAATATGAGGAGTATGAGGGAAGGAGATCCAGGATGATGTACACGGAGATCAGGAATATGAGGAGTATGAGGGAAGGAGGTCCAGGTTGATGTACACGGAGATCAGGAATATGAGGAGTATGAGGGAAGGAGATCCAGGGTGATGTACACGGAGATCAGGAATATGAGGGAAGGAGATCCAGGATGGTGGACACGGAGATCAGGAATATGAGGGAAGGAGATCCAGGATGATGTACACGGAGATCAGGAATATGGAGAGTATGAGGGAAGGAGATCCAGGGTGATGTACACGGAGATCAGGAATATGAGGGAAGGAGATCCAGGGTGATGTACACGGAGATCAGGAATATGAGGGAAGGAGATCCAGGGTGATGTACACGGAGATCAGGAATATGAGAGAAGGAGATCCAGGATGATATACACGGAGATCAGGAGTATGAGGGAAGGAGATCCAGGGTGATGTACACGGAGATCAGGAATATGAGGAGTATGAGGGAAGGAGATCCAGGGTGATGTACACGGAGATCAGGAATATGGAGAGTATGAGGGAAGGAGGTCCAGGGTGATGTACACGGAGATCAGGAATATGAGGAATATGAGGGAAGGAGATCCAGGGTGATGTACACGGAGATCAGGAATATGAGGGAAGGAGATCCAGGGTGATGTACACGGAGATCAGGAATATGAGAGAAGGAGATCCAGGATGATGTACACGGAGATCAGGAGTATGAGGGAAGGAGATCCAGGGTGATGTACACGGAGATCAGGAATATGAGGAGTATGAGGGAAGGAGATGCAGGATGATGTACACGGAGATCAGGAATATGAGGAGTATGAGGGAAGGAGATCCAGGGTGATGTACACGGAGATCAGGAATATGAGGGAAGGAGATCCAGGATGATGTACACGGAGATCAGGAATATGAGGGAAGGAGATCCAGGATGATGTACACAGAGATCAGGAATATGAGGGAAGGAGATCCAGGATGATGTACACGGAGATCAGGAATATGAGGAATGTCAGGGAAGGAGATCCAGGATGATGTACACGGAGATCAGGAATATGAGGAATGTCAGGGAAGGAGATCCAGGATGATGTACACGGAGATCAAGAATATGATGAGTATGAGGGAAGGAGATCCAGGGTGATGTACACGGAGATCAGGAATATGAGGAGTATGAGGGAAGGAGATCCAGAATGAAGTACACGGAGATCAAGAATATGATGAGTATGAGGGAAGGAGATCCAGAATGATGTACACGGAGATCAGGAATATGAGGGAAGGAGATCCAGGGTGATGTACACGGAGATCAGGAATATGAGGGAAGGAGATCCAGGATGATGTACACGGAGATCAGGAATATGGAGAGTATGAGGGAAGGAGGTCCAGGGTGATGTACACGGAGATCAGGAATATGAGGAATATGAGGGGAGATCCAGGGTGATGTACACGGAGATCAGGAATATGAGGGAAGGAGATCCAGGATGATGTACACGGAGATCAGGAATATGAGGGAAGGAGATCCAGGGTGATGTACACGGAGATCAGGAATATGGAGAGTATGAGGGAAGGAGATCCAGGGTGATGGACACGGAGATCAGGAATATGAGGGAAGGAGATCCAGGATGATGTACACGGAGATCAGGAATATGAGGGAAGGAGATCCAGGATGATGTACACGGAGATCAGGAATATGAGGAATGTCAGGGAAGGAGATCCAGGATGATGTACACGGAGATCAGGAATATGAGGGAAGGAGATCCAAGATGATGTACACGGAGATCAAGAATATGATGAGTATGAGGGAAGGAGATCTAGGGTGATGTACACGGAGATCAGGAATATGAGGGAAGGAGATCCAGGATGATGTACACGGAGATCAAGAATATGATGAGTATGAGGGAAGGAGATCCAGGATGATGTACACGGAGATCAGGAATATGAGGAGTATGAGGGAAGGAGATCCAGAATGAAGTACACGGAGATCAAGAATATGATGAGTATGAGGGAAGATCCAGAATGATGTACACGGAGATCAGGAATATGAGGGAAGGAGATCCAGGATGTTGGACACAGAGATCAGGAATATGAGGGAAGGAGATCCAGGATGATGTACACGGAGATCAGGAATATGAGGAATGTCAGGGAAGGAGATCCAGGATGATGTACACGGAGATCAGGAATATGAGGAGTATGAGGGAAGGAGGTCCAGGGTGATGTACACGGAGATCAGGAATATGAGGAGTATGAGGGAAGGAGGTCCAGGGTGATGTACACGGAGATCAGGAATATGAGGAGTATGAGGGAAGGAGGTCCAGGATGATGTACACGGAGATCAGGAATATGAGGAGTATAACGGATGGAGATCCAAGGATGATGTACACGGAGATCAGGAATATGAGGGAAGGAGATCCAGGATGATGTACACGGAGATCAAGAATATGATGAGTATGAGGGAAGGAGATCCAGGGTGATGTACACGGAGATCAGGAATATGATGAGTATGAGGGAAGGAGATCCAGGGTGATGTACACGGAGATCAGGAATATGAGGGAAGGAGATCCAGGATGATGTACACGGAGATCAGGAATAAGAGGGAAGGAGATCCAGGATGATGTACACGGAGATCAGGAATATGAGGAATGTCAGGGAAGGAGATCCAGGATGATGTACACGGAGATCAGGAATATGAGGAGTATGAGGGAAGGAGATCCAGGGTGATGTATACGGAGATCAGGAATATGAGGGAAGGAGATCCAGGATGATGGACACGGAGATCGGGAATATGAGGAGTATGAGGGAAGGAGATCCAGGGTGATGTATACGGAGATCAGGAATATGAGGAGTATGAGGGAAGGAGATCCAGGATGATGTACACGGAGATCAGGAATATGATGAGTATGATAGAAGGAGATCCAGGGTGATGTACACAGAGATCAGGAATATGAGGAGTATGAGGGAAGGAGATCCAGGGTGATGTACACGGAGATCAGGAATATGAGGGAAGGAGATCCAGCATGATGGACACGGAGATCAGGAATATGAGGGAAGGAGATCCAGGATGATGGACACGGAGATCAGGAATATGAGGAGTATGAGGGAAGGAGGTCCAGGATGATGTACACGGAGATCAGGAATATGAGGGAAAGAGATCCAGGATGATGGACACGGAGATCAGGAATATGAGGAGTATGAGGGAAGGAGATCCAGGATGATGTACACGGAGATCAGGAATATGAGAGAAGGAGATCCAGGATGATGGACACGGAGATCAGGAATATGAGGGAAGGAGATCCAGGATGATGGACACGGAGATCAGGAATATGAGGAGTATGAGGGAAGGAGATCCAGGGTGATGGACACGGAGATCAGGAATATGAGGAGTATGAGGGAAGGAGGTCCAGGATGATGTACACGGAGATCAGGAATATGAGGGAAGGAGATCCAGGATGATGGACACGGAGATGAGGAATATGAGGAGTATGAGGGAAGGAGATCCAGGATGATGTACACGGAGATCAGGAATATGAGGAGTATGAGGGAAGGAGGTCCAGGTTGATGTACACGGAGATCAGGAATATGAGGAGTATGAGGGAAGGAGATCCAGGGTGATGTACACGGAGATCAGGAATATGAGGGAAGGAGATCCAGGATGGTGGACACGGAGATCAGGAATATGAGGGAAGGAGATCCAGGATGATGTACACGGAGATCAGGAATATGGAGAGTATGAGGGAAGGAGATCCAGGGTGATGTACACGGAGATCAGGAATATGAGGGAAGGAGATCCAGGGTGATGTACACGGAGATCAGGAATATGAGGGAAGGAGATCCAGGGTGATGTACACGGAGATCAGGAATATGAGAGAAGGAGATCCAGGATGATATACACGGAGATCAGGAGTATGAGGGAAGGAGATCCAGGGTGATGTACACGGAGATCAGGAATATGAGGAGTATGAGGGAAGGAGATCCAGGGTGATGTACACGGAGATCAGGAATATGGAGAGTATGAGGGAAGGAGGTCCAGGGTGATGTACACGGAGATCAGGAATATGAGGAATATGAGGGAAGGAGATCCAGGGTGATGTACACGGAGATCAGGAATATGAGAGAAGGAGATCCAGGATGATGGACACGGAGATCAGGAATATGAGGGAAGGAGATCCAGGGTGATGTACACGGAGATCAGGAATATGAGGAGTATGAGGGAAGGAGATGCAGGATGATGTACACGGAGATCAGGAATATGAGGAGTATGAGGGAAGGAGATCCAGGGTGATGTACACGGAGATCAGGAATATGAGGGAAGGAGATCCAGGATGATGTACACGGAGATCAGGAATATGAGGGAAGGAGATCCAGGATGATGTACACAGAGATCAGGAATATGAGGGAAGGAGATCCAGGATGATGTACACGGAGATCAGGAATATGAGGAATGTCAGGGAAGGAGATCCAGGATGATGTACACGGAGATCAGGAATATGAGGAATGTCAGGGAAGGAGATCCAGGATGATGTACACGGAGATCAAGAATATGATGAGTATGAGGGAAGGAGATCCAGGGTGATGTACACGGAGATCAGGAATATGAGGAGTATGAGGGAAGGAGATCCAGAATGAAGTACACGGAGATCAAGAATATGATGAGTATGAGGGAAGGAGATCCAGAATGATGTACACGGAGATCAGGAATATGAGGGAAGGAGATCCAGGGTGATGTACACGGAGATCAGGAATATGAGGGAAGGAGATCCAGGATGATGTACACGGAGATCAGGAATATGGAGAGTATGAGGGAAGGAGGTCCAGGGTGATGTACACGGAGATCAGGAATATGAGGAATATGAGGGGAGATCCAGGGTGATGTACACGGAGATCAGGAATATGAGGGAAGGAGATCCAGGATGATGTACACGGAGATCAGGAATATGAGGGAAGGAGATCCAGGGTGATGTACACGGAGATCAGGAATATGGAGAGTATGAGGGAAGGAGATCCAGGGTGATGGACACGGAGATCAGGAATATGAGGGAAGGAGATCCAGGATGATGTACACGGAGATCAGGAATATGAGGGAAGGAGATCCAGGATGATGTACACGGAGATCAGGAATATGAGGAATGTCAGGGAAGGAGATCCAGGATGATGTACACGGAGATCAGGAATATGAGGGAAGGAGATCCAAGATGATGTACACGGAGATCAAGAATATGATGAGTATGAGGGAAGGAGATCTAGGGTGATGTACACGGAGATCAGGAATATGAGGGAAGGAGATCCAGGATGATGTACACGGAGATCAGGAATATGAGGGAAGGAGATCCAGGATGATGTACACGGAGATCAGGAATAAGAGGGAAGGAGATCCAGGATGATGTACACGGAGATCAGGAATATGAGGAATGTCAGGGAAGGAGATCCAGGATGATGTACACGGAGATCAGGAATATGAGGAGTATGAGGGAAGGAGATCCAGGGTGATGTATACGGAGATCAGGAATATGAGGGAAGGAGATCCAGGATGATGGACACGGAGATCGGGAATATGAGGAGTATGAGGGAAGGAGATCCAGGGTGATGTATACGGAGATCAGGAATATGAGGAGTATGAGGGAAGGAGATCCAGGATGATGTACACGGAGATCAGGAATATGATGAGTATGATAGAAGGAGATCCAGGGTGATGTACACAGAGATCAGGAATATGAGGAGTATGAGGGAAGGAGATCCAGGGTGATGTACACGGAGATCAGGAATATGAGGGAAGGAGATCCAGCATGATGGACACGGAGATCAGGAATATGAGGGAAGGAGATCCAGGATGATGGACACGGAGATCAGGAATATGAGGAGTATGAGGGAAGGAGGTCCAGGATGATGTACACGGAGATCAGGAATATGAGGGAAAGAGATCCAGGATGATGGACACGGAGATCAGGAATATGAGGAGTATGAGGGAAGGAGATCCAGGATGATGTACACGGAGATCAGGAATATGAGAGAAGGAGATCCAGGATGATGGACACGGAGATCAGGAATATGAGGGAAGGAGATCCAGGATGATGGACACGGAGATCAGGAATATGAGGAGTATGAGGGAAGGAGATCCAGGGTGATGGACACGGAGATCAGGAATATGAGGAGTATGAGGGAAGGAGGTCCAGGATGATGTACACGGAGATCAGGAATATGAGGGAAGGAGATCCAGGATGATGGACACGGAGATGAGGAATATGAGGAGTATGAGGGAAGGAGATCCAGGATGATGTACACGGAGATCAGGAATATGAGGAGTATGAGGGAAGGAGGTCCAGGTTGATGTACACGGAGATCAGGAATATGAGGAGTATGAGGGAAGGAGATCCAGGGTGATGTACACGGAGATCAGGAATATGAGGGAAGGAGATCCAGGATGGTGGACACGGAGATCAGGAATATGAGGGAAGGAGATCCAGGATGATGTACACGGAGATCAGGAATATGGAGAGTATGAGGGAAGGAGATCCAGGGTGATGTACACGGAGATCAGGAATATGAGGGAAGGAGATCCAGGGTGATGTACACGGAGATCAGGAATATGAGGGAAGGAGATCCAGGGTGATGTACACGGAGATCAGGAATATGAGAGAAGGAGATCCAGGATGATATACACGGAGATCAGGAGTATGAGGGAAGGAGATCCAGGGTGATGTACACGGAGATCAGGAATATGAGGAGTATGAGGGAAGGAGATCCAGGGTGATGTACACGGAGATCAGGAATATGGAGAGTATGAGGGAAGGAGGTCCAGGGTGATGTACACGGAGATCAGGAATATGAGGAATATGAGGGAAGGAGATCCAGGGTGATGTACACGGAGATCAGGAATATGAGGGAAGGAGATCCAGGGTGATGTACACGGAGATCAGGAATATGAGAGAAGGAGATCCAGGATGATGTACACGGAGATCAGGAGTATGAGGGAAGGAGATCCAGGGTGATGTACACGGAGATCAGGAATATGAGGAGTATGAGGGAAGGAGATGCAGGATGATGTACACGGAGATCAGGAATATGAGGAGTATGAGGGAAGGAGATCCAGGGTGATGTACACGGAGATCAGGAATATGAGGGAAGGAGATCCAGGATGATGTACACGGAGATCAGGAATATGAGGGAAGGAGATCCAGGATGATGTACACAGAGATCAGGAATATGAGGGAAGGAGATCCAGGATGATGTACACGGAGATCAGGAATATGAGGAATGTCAGGGAAGGAGATCCAGGATGATGTACACGGAGATCAGGAATATGAGGAATGTCAGGGAAGGAGATCCAGGATGATGTACACGGAGATCAAGAATATGATGAGTATGAGGGAAGGAGATCCAGGGTGATGTACACGGAGATCAGGAATATGAGGAGTATGAGGGAAGGAGATCCAGAATGAAGTACACGGAGATCAAGAATATGATGAGTATGAGGGAAGGAGATCCAGAATGATGTACACGGAGATCAGGAATATGAGGGAAGGAGATCCAGGGTGATGTACACGGAGATCAGGAATATGAGGGAAGGAGATCCAGGATGATGTACACGGAGATCAGGAATATGGAGAGTATGAGGGAAGGAGGTCCAGGGTGATGTACACGGAGATCAGGAATATGAGGAATATGAGGGGAGATCCAGGGTGATGTACACGGAGATCAGGAATATGAGGGAAGGAGATCCAGGATGATGTACACGGAGATCAGGAATATGAGGGAAGGAGATCCAGGGTGATGTACACGGAGATCAGGAATATGGAGAGTATGAGGGAAGGAGATCCAGGGTGATGGACACGGAGATCAGGAATATGAGGGAAGGAGATCCAGGATGATGTACACGGAGATCAGGAATATGAGGGAAGGAGATCCAGGATGATGTACACGGAGATCAGGAATATGAGGAATGTCAGGGAAGGAGATCCAGGATGATGTACACGGAGATCAGGAATATGAGGGAAGGAGATCCAAGATGATGTACACGGAGATCAAGAATATGATGAGTATGAGGGAAGGAGATCTAGGGTGATGTACACGGAGATCAGGAATATGAGGGAAGGAGATCCAGGATGATGTACACGGAGATCAAGAATATGATGAGTATGAGGGAAGGAGATCCAGGATGATGTACACGGAGATCAGGAATATGAGGAGTATGAGGGAAGGAGATCCAGAATGAAGTACACGGAGATCAAGAATATGATGAGTATGAGGGAAGATCCAGAATGATGTACACGGAGATCAGGAATATGAGGGAAGGAGATCCAGGATGTTGGACACAGAGATCAGGAATATGAGGGAAGGAGATCCAGGATGATGTACACGGAGATCAGGAATATGAGGAATGTCAGGGAAGGAGATCCAGGATGATGTACACGGAGATCAGGAATATGAGGAGTATGAGGGAAGGAGGTCCAGGGTGATGTACACGGAGATCAGGAATATGAGGAGTATGAGGGAAGGAGGTCCAGGGTGATGTACACGGAGATCAGGAATATGAGGAGTATGAGGGAAGGAGGTCCAGGATGATGTACACGGAGATCAGGAATATGAGGAGTATAACGGATGGAGATCCAAGGATGATGTACACGGAGATCAGGAATATGAGGGAAGGAGATCCAGGATGATGTACACGGAGATCAAGAATATGATGAGTATGAGGGAAGGAGATCCAGGGTGATGTACACGGAGATCAGGAATATGATGAGTATGAGGGAAGGAGATCCAGGGTGATGTACACGGAGATCAGGAATATGAGGGAAGGAGATCCAGGATGATGTACACGGAGATCAGGAATAAGAGGGAAGGAGATCCAGGATGATGTACACGGAGATCAGGAATATGAGGAATGTCAGGGAAGGAGATCCAGGATGATGTACACGGAGATCAGGAATATGAGGAGTATGAGGGAAGGAGATCCAGGGTGATGTATACGGAGATCAGGAATATGAGGGAAGGAGATCCAGGATGATGGACACGGAGATCGGGAATATGAGGAGTATGAGGGAAGGAGATCCAGGGTGATGTATACGGAGATCAGGAATATGAGGAGTATGAGGGAAGGAGATCCAGGATGATGTACACGGAGATCAGGAATATGATGAGTATGATAGAAGGAGATCCAGGGTGATGTACACAGAGATCAGGAATATGAGGAGTATGAGGGAAGGAGATCCAGGGTGATGTACACGGAGATCAGGAATATGAGGGAAGGAGATCCAGCATGATGGACACGGAGATCAGGAATATGAGGGAAGGAGATCCAGGATGATGGACACGGAGATCAGGAATATGAGGAGTATGAGGGAAGGAGGTCCAGGATGATGTACACGGAGATCAGGAATATGAGGGAAAGAGATCCAGGATGATGGACACGGAGATCAGGAATATGAGGAGTATGAGGGAAGGAGATCCAGGATGATGTACACGGAGATCAGGAATATGAGAGAAGGAGATCCAGGATGATGGACACGGAGATCAGGAATATGAGGGAAGGAGATCCAGGATGATGGACACGGAGATCAGGAATATGAGGAGTATGAGGGAAGGAGATCCAGGGTGATGGACACGGAGATCAGGAATATGAGGAGTATGAGGGAAGGAGGTCCAGGATGATGTACACGGAGATCAGGAATATGAGGGAAGGAGATCCAGGATGATGGACACGGAGATGAGGAATATGAGGAGTATGAGGGAAGGAGATCCAGGATGATGTACACGGAGATCAGGAATATGAGGAGTATGAGGGAAGGAGGTCCAGGTTGATGTACACGGAGATCAGGAATATGAGGAGTATGAGGGAAGGAGATCCAGGGTGATGTACACGGAGATCAGGAATATGAGGGAAGGAGATCCAGGATGGTGGACACGGAGATCAGGAATATGAGGGAAGGAGATCCAGGATGATGTACACGGAGATCAGGAATATGGAGAGTATGAGGGAAGGAGATCCAGGGTGATGTACACGGAGATCAGGAATATGAGGGAAGGAGATCCAGGGTGATGTACACGGAGATCAGGAATATGAGGGAAGGAGATCCAGGGTGATGTACACGGAGATCAGGAATATGAGAGAAGGAGATCCAGGATGATATACACGGAGATCAGGAGTATGAGGGAAGGAGATCCAGGGTGATGTACACGGAGATCAGGAATATGAGGAGTATGAGGGAAGGAGATCCAGGGTGATGTACACGGAGATCAGGAATATGGAGAGTATGAGGGAAGGAGGTCCAGGGTGATGTACACGGAGATCAGGAATATGAGGAATATGAGGGAAGGAGATCCAGGGTGATGTACACGGAGATCAGGAATATGAGAGAAGGAGATCCAGGATGATGGACACGGAGATCAGGAATATGAGGGAAGGAGATCCAGGGTGATGTACACGGAGATCAGGAATATGAGGAGTATGAGGGAAGGAGATGCAGGATGATGTACACGGAGATCAGGAATATGAGGAGTATGAGGGAAGGAGATCCAGGGTGATGTACACGGAGATCAGGAATATGAGGGAAGGAGATCCAGGATGATGTACACGGAGATCAGGAATATGAGGGAAGGAGATCCAGGATGATGTACACAGAGATCAGGAATATGAGGGAAGGAGATCCAGGATGATGTACACGGAGATCAGGAATATGAGGAATGTCAGGGAAGGAGATCCAGGATGATGTACACGGAGATCAGGAATATGAGGAATGTCAGGGAAGGAGATCCAGGATGATGTACACGGAGATCAAGAATATGATGAGTATGAGGGAAGGAGATCCAGGGTGATGTACACGGAGATCAGGAATATGAGGAGTATGAGGGAAGGAGATCCAGAATGAAGTACACGGAGATCAAGAATATGATGAGTATGAGGGAAGGAGATCCAGAATGATGTACACGGAGATCAGGAATATGAGGGAAGGAGATCCAGGGTGATGTACACGGAGATCAGGAATATGAGGGAAGGAGATCCAGGATGATGTACACGGAGATCAGGAATATGGAGAGTATGAGGGAAGGAGGTCCAGGGTGATGTACACGGAGATCAGGAATATGAGGAATATGAGGGGAGATCCAGGGTGATGTACACGGAGATCAGGAATATGAGGGAAGGAGATCCAGGATGATGTACACGGAGATCAGGAATATGAGGGAAGGAGATCCAGGGTGATGTACACGGAGATCAGGAATATGGAGAGTATGAGGGAAGGAGATCCAGGGTGATGGACACGGAGATCAGGAATATGAGGGAAGGAGATCCAGGATGATGTACACGGAGATCAGGAATATGAGGGAAGGAGATCCAGGATGATGTACACGGAGATCAGGAATATGAGGAATGTCAGGGAAGGAGATCCAGGATGATGTACACGGAGATCAGGAATATGAGGGAAGGAGATCCAAGATGATGTACACGGAGATCAAGAATATGATGAGTATGAGGGAAGGAGATCTAGGGTGATGTACACGGAGATCAGGAATATGAGGGAAGGAGATCCAGGATGATGTACACAGAGATCAAGAATATGATGAGTATGAGGGAAGGAGATCCAGGATGATGTACACGGAGATCAGGAATATGAGGAGTATGAGGGAAGGAGATCCAGAATGAAGTACACGGAGATCAAGAATATGATGAGTATGAGGGAAGATCCAGAATGATGTACACGGAGATCAGGAATATGAGGGAAGGAGATCCAGGATGTTGGACACAGAGATCAGGAATATGAGGGAAGGAGATCCAGGATGATGTACACGGAGATCAGGAATATGAGGAATGTCAGGGAAGGAGATCCAGGATGATGTACACGGAGATCAGGAATATGAGGAGTATGAGGGAAGGAGGTCCAGGGTGATGTACACGGAGATCAGGAATATGAGGAGTATGAGGGAAGGAGGTCCAGGGTGATGTACACGGAGATCAGGAATATGAGGAGTATGAGGGAAGGAGGTCCAGGATGATGTACACGGAGATCAGGAATATGAGGAGTATAACGGATGGAGATCCAAGGATGATGTACACGGAGATCAGGAATATGAGGGAAGGAGATCCAGGATGATGTACACGGAGATCAAGAATATGATGAGTATGAGGGAAGGAGATCCAGGGTGATGTACACGGAGATCAGGAATATGAGGGAAGGAGATCCAGGATGATGTACACGGAGATCAGGAATATGAGGAATATGAGGGAAGGAGATCCAGGGTGATGTACATGGAGATCAGGAATATGAGGGAAGGAGATCCAGGGTGATGTACATGGAGATCAGGAGTATGAGGGAAGTAGATCCAGAATGAAGTACACGGAGATCAAGAATATGATGAGTATGAGGGAAGGAGATCCAGAATGATGTACACGGAGATCAGGAATATGAGGGAAGGAGATCCAGGATGGTGGACACGGAGATCAGGAATATGAGGGAAGGAGATCCAGGATGATGTACACGGAGATCAGGAATATGGAGAGTATGAGGGAAGGAGATCCAGGGTGATGTACACGGAGATCAGGAATATGAGGGAAGGAGATCCAGGGTGATGTACATGGAGATCAGGAATATGAGGGAAGGAGATCCAGGGTGATGTACACGGAGATCAGGAATATGAGGGAAGGAGATCCAGGGTGATGTACACGGAGATCAGGAATATGGAGAGTATGAGGGAAGGAGGTCCAGGGTGATGTACACGGAGATCAGGAATATGAGGAATATGAGGGAAGGAGATCCAGGGTGATGTACACGGAGATCAGGAATATGAGGAGTATGAGGGAAGGAGATCCAGGATGATGTACACGGAGATCAGGAATATGAGGAGTATGAGGGAAGGAGATCCAGGGTGATGTACACGGAGATCAGGAATATGAGGGAAGGAGATCCAGGATGATGTACACGGAGATCAGGAATATGAGGGAAGGAGATCCAGGATGATGTACACGGAGATCAGGAATATGAGGAATGTCAGGGAAGGAGATCCAGGATGATGTACACGGAGATCAGGAATATGAGGGAAGGAGATCCAGGATGATGTACACGGAGATCAGGAATATGAGGAATTTCAGGGAAGGAGATCCAGGATGATGTACACGGAGATCAGGAATATGAGGAGTATGAGGGAAGGAGGTCCAGGAGGATGTACACGGAGATCAGGAATATGAGGAGTATGAGGGAAGGAGGTCCAGGGTGATGTACACGGAGATCAGGAATATGAGGAGTATGAGGGAAGGAGGTCCAGGGTGATGTACACGGAGATCAGGAATATGAGGAGTATGAGGGAAGGAGGTCCAGGAGGATGTACATGGAGATCAGGAATATGAGGAGTATGAGGGAAGGAGGTCCAGGAGGATGTACACGGAGATCAGGAATATGAGGAGTATGAGGGAAGGAGGTCCAGGGTGATGTAAGCACGAAGGGTCACTAAGCATTGAACCTTTATCCTCACCTCTATCCAATGAGGAGGGAATTGATCCTGGAAATAATCACCTTCCTGGCTGTGCAGTTCGATCAGTCAGGTGCGTACATCTCCGGACTGGCTGGACAGAATTGCAGATCCTTACAATGATGTGAGTTATACTAGAATCAAAGTCGGGAGCAGAGAGAACATGGAGTCTCTTGTTTCTGTGCTGATGGTGTTTGTCTTTCTTTCCTTCCACCCCTGACCAGGAAGAGAGCCATGATTGTGAATAATATCTTTGCCTTCGTTGGTGGGACCATGATGGGACTATGTCAGATCAGCCAGTCGTATGAGATGATGATCCTGGGAAGGTTCGTTATTGGAGTATATTCAGGTAGGAGAGGTGAACACAGACCATCAGAAGATATCGCACAGTACAATGACACTGCAGGCCACCGATTGGACACTATTGTCCAAGAGAGGTCCTTGTAGACCTTCTCAAGCTTCTGGGGTCAACAAATACCATCGCCAAGGTCATCTGACAACTCATCATCTCTGAGTTATCACATGACATCTCTGTCCCACATGTATCTACAGCCACTGGAGTGGTGTGGGGTTGGTTCTTCATTATTGTCTCTGTCCCTGATGTGGAGAGTCACCCTTTTCATCCTGGTGACCATTGTTCCCGATACAGAAATTGATGAGAAATCCAACATTTTTGAATTGGCACCAGAACAGCAACGAATGAGACATCCTCAAATTTCTGGTGACTACTGGCTAAGATTTCCTTTCACTTCCTGTTGTGTTTACAGAACAAGACATGAAGGGAAGTCACCTTAATGGGAAATGGATGGAGAGAGAAAAATACATTGACAGGGTACCATCCCCCACCTTCTACATCTCTATCTAAAGCTAAAAGAAGCAAAATTCTGGCTTTAGATATAATTTAACTACATTCTACATGGTCACATGACATCACCACATCGCCAACTTTCACTTCCTTGGATCTGAGTGGTCACATGACATCACCACATCACCAACTTTCACTTCCTTGGATCTGAGTGGTCACATGACATCACCACATCGCCAACTTTCACTTCCTTGGATCTGAGTGGTCACATGACATCACCACATCGCCAATTTTCACTTCCTTGGATCTGAGTGGTCACATGACATCACCACATCGCCAACTTTCACTTCCTTGGATCTGAGTGGTCACATGACATCACCACATCGCCAACTTTCACTTCCTTGGATCTGAGTGGTCACATGACATCACCACATCGCCAACTTTCACTTCCTTGGATCTGAGTGGTCACATGACATCACCAAATCGCCAACTTTCATTTCCTTGGATCTGAGAGGTCACATGACTTCACCACATCGCCAACTGTCATTTCCTTGGATCTGAGTGGTCACATGACATTCATACATCGCCAACTTTTACTTCCTTGGATCTGAGAGGTCACATGACATCACCACATCACCAACTTTCACTTCCTTGGATCTGAGAGGTCACATGACATCACCAACTTTCACTTCCTTGGATCTGAGAGGTCACATGACATCACCAACTTTCACTTCCTTGGATCTGAGAGGTCACATGACATCGCCAACTTTCACTTCCTTGGATCTGAGTGGTCACATGACATCACCACATCGCCAACTTTCACTTCCTTGGATCTGAGTGGTCACATGACATCACCACATCACCAACTTTCATTTTCTTTGGATCTGAGAGGTCACATGACATCACCACATCGCCAACTTTCACTTCCTAGGATCTGAGAGGTCACATGACATCGCCAACTTTCACTTCCTTGGATCTGAGTGGTCACATGACATCACCACATCACCAACTTTCACTTCCTAGGATCTGAGAGGTCACATGACATCACCAACTTTCACTTCCTAGGATCTGAGAGGTCACATGACATCGCCAACTTTCACTTCCTTGGATCTGAGTGGTCACATGACATCGCCAACTTTCACTTCCTTGGATCTGAGTGGTCACATGACATCACCACATCGCCAACTTTCACTTCCTTGGATCTGAGAGGTCACATGACATCACCACATCGCCAACTTTCACTTCCTTGGATCTGAGTGGTCACATGACATCGCCAACTTTCACTTCCTTGGATCTGAGTGGTCACATGACATCGCCAACTTTCACTTCCTTGGATCTGAGTGGTCACATGACATCGCCAACTTTCACTTCCTTGGATCTGAGTGGTGACATGACATCACCAACTTTCAGGATATTGGCTCTGAGTGGCCACCTGATGTAAATGGTTTGAGGGCCGGCTCACATATCATGTGCGTGTTGTAATGTCTTCATTATGTAATGTGACACCGATCTGTTGGACCTTCTCTTTGCTGCATTTGTTCCATCTCCTCCCCATGATGTCTCAGTGACACGTTCTCTTTGTCATGCCAGGTCTGGCCTCTGGGTTGGTTCCAATGTATGTAGGAGAGATTTCCCCGACACACCTCCGAGGGGCGCTGGGCACCCTCCACCAGCTATCACTGGTCATCGGTATTCTTGTGGCTCAGGTAATCTGATGGATGGCAATCCCATTCTTCCTTTGTTTCCCGATCGTCTCCCCACGTTCGTGTCTCTTTTCTTCACCTTGTGTCTTGTCTCTCAGGTTCTGGGTCTGGAATCGTTCTTGGGCACAAACTCTCGGTGGCCGGTCCTCTTCTGGGTGACTCTAATCCCAGCTGCTCTGCAGTCAGTGTTGCTGCCATTTTGTCCGGAGAGCCCTCGCTTCCTGTACATTGTCTGTGAGCAGGAGGGACATGCCAAGACCAGTAAGTGGCATTCAGTGTACCTACCCAAGGGTACATTGAGATCATGATATTTTCCTGAGCACAGTATGAGTGGAGTATATTGGAGTACAGGTGATCACAGAATGGCGTGTACCGATGACAATAAGTATGGTGGTCTCCTGACATGGCTCGTCACCCGTTTCCCAGGTCTGCGGCGTCTCACCGGTCTCATGGATGTATCGGATGCCCTCTCCGAGATGAAGGAAGAGAAGAGACAGATGGACACAGAGCAGAAAGTCTCCATCCTGCAGATCTTCAGATCCAGACAATACCGGCAACCCATCATTGTGGCCATAATCCTCCAACTATCCCAACAACTGTCCGGAATCAATGCGGTGAGTCTTCTCCACTTGCCTTCATATTTGAAGTTCCTCAGCAATGTGATCAGGAGATTGAGGTGTGGGTGGCATTTTCCCCGCTGTGATGGTTCTCGTTGTCTTTCCTCAGATCTTCTATTACTCCACCGATATCTTTTCTAAAGCCGGGGTGGATCAGCCAATCTACGCAACAATTGGGGCCGGAATCGTCAACACGGCATTTACTGTGGTGTCGGTACGAGATCTATTTCCATTCTCTGTATCTCTCCATGACACCGTCCAAGGTCTCTCTACCATCCTGGCTGCACAGGGCTACTTCCTGTCATACACGAGATCCCACCACTATTTGGTGGAATCCACGGTGACCAGAAATATTACCAGCGGGATCTTCTTTCTGCTGATCTTCTGTGTAGAAGAGGAAGGAGTGGAGAGGATTGGGTTGGCTTTCATATTGGGAAGCAGCCATTATCATGCACAGAGGAGTTGGAACTAATCTCGGCTCCGTGCCTCAGAGGTCACAGGCTGCTGAGTTTACTGAAAATGTAACATAAGGCTCCTCGGGGGCGGGGCATAAAGTTTAAGCTTGTAAATCGGTCCACCGGGGTGATGAGGCTTCTTAGGGCAACTATTAGAGGAGCATGCGAATGCTGGGATGAGTAGTCATGTGCAATTCATTTCATTACTAATCAAAATTCTGACAAAACTTTCATTATTCAGAGATTCAGATGTATCCGAAAGTCCAAATTACAATAGAAATCCGAAATAACAAACTATACAAACTGAATTCGTAATGTAAACATATTGCCGATTCCTCTCAAAGACTTGTGTTAGTGTTAGAATATAGTCCTCTTCTGAATTTTGAATAGAATAGAATAAAACAGAATAGAATGACGGAGAAGAGAACAGAAAAGGAGAGAAAATAGAATAGAACGGAATAGAATAGAAAAAGAAAAGAAAAGGGTGAAAAAGAAGAGAAAAAAAAACAATACAATGGAGTAGAATAGGAAAAAATATATGTATTATAATTGTCTTCTGAAATTTAAAAAGAATAGAAAACAAAAATAGAATATATAAGAAAACAAAGAGAAGAATAGAAAATAAAAAATAGAATAGAATAAAAATTAGAACATAATAGAAAATAAAGGAATAGAAAAGAATAGAATAGGGCAAACTAGAGAGAATATAGCCTTCTTCCAAAATTCAAATTTCAAAAAGAATAGAATAAAACAGAATAGAATAGAAAAGAATGGAAAAGAAAAGGAAAGAAAAAAATACAATAGCGTAGAATAGGAAAAAAATATATATTATAACCGTCTTATGAAATTCAAATTTCGAAAGGAACAGAATAGAAAAAACAGAATTGATCAGAAAATAAGGAAAAGAACAGGATAGATAAATGAAAAAAATAGAATATAATAGAAAATAAAAGACTAAAACAGAATAGAAAAAGAAAAAAAATTAGAATATATTAGAGTTAGGGTTAAAATAGAAAATAAAGGACTAGAATAGAACAGGACAAAATAGAAAGAATATAGCCTTCTTCCAAAATTCTAATTTTGAAAAGACTAGAATAAAACAGAATAGAAAAGAATGGAAAAGAAAAGAAAAAAAATACAATAGAGTAGAATAAAAAAAAAATAGATTATAACCGTCTAACGAAATTTGAATTTTAAAAAGAACAGAATAGAAAAAATAGAATAGATTAGAAAATAAGGAATAGAATAGAATAGAAAATAAAAAAAATAGAAAAGATTAGAATAGAAAATAAAAGAATAGAAAAGAATAGAATAGGACAAAATAAAATATAGCCTTCTTTCAAAATTCGAATTTTGAAAAGGAATAGAATAAAACAGAATAGAATTTTAAAGCGTAGAATAACAAAAATAGAATAGATTATAACCATCTCCTGAAATTCAAATTTCAAAAAGAACAGAATACAATAGAATGTAACCGTCTTTCAGAATTGGAATAGGATAGAAGCAGCTGTTCTTCACAAGGAATTCGGATCAATTCGATATTTTCCAGTCAAATTTGATTTGAATACTTTGAACTCATTGGAAGAATTAGAACAAGGAATGAACACAATGAAGGGAAATGAGTTTACAAGTCGATGATGAATGTGGGGCCATTGGGGCCGGCGGGGCCCGTTACCGGCGAGAGGTTTATGTAGGAAAATCCCGTGTGACGCCCAGGAACCTCCTCAAGGAACGTCGGCCACCATGAGGCTCACACCAGGAATCCTAGGATGGAGCCCAATGCCTGCAGGGTGTCCAGGGGGCCCGTTCTACCCTCCTGTCCTTCTACCCTCCTGTTCTCCTGCCCTCCTGTCCTCCTGCCCTCCCACCTACCCTCCTGTCCTCCTTTTCTCCTATCCTCCTGTTCTCCTGCCCTCCCGCTCTCCTGTTCTCCTACCCTCCTGTTCTCCTTTTCTCCTACCCTCCTGTTCTCTTGCCTTCCTGTTCTCCTGCCCTCCTGTTCTTCTGCCCTCCCGTTCTCCTACCCTCCTGTCCTCCTTTTCTCCTACCCTCCTGTTCTCCTGCCCTCCTATCCTCCTGCCCTCCCACCCTCCTGTCCTCCTTTTCTCCTACCCTCCTACCCTCCTGTTCTGCCCTCCTGTTCTCCTACCCTTTTGTTCTACTGTTCTCCCGCCATCCTGTTCTCTTGCCCTCCTTTTCTCCCGCCCTCCTGTTCCTCCGCCCTCCTGTTCTCTTTCCCCCCTGTTCTCTTGCCCTCCTGTCCTCCCGCCCTCCTGCCTTCCTGTCCTCCTATTCTCCTGTTCTCCTGCCCTCCTGTCTTCTTTTTCTCCCGCCCTCCTGCCCTCCTGTTCTCTTGCCCTCCTGTCCTCCTGCCCTCCCGGTCTCCTGCCCTCCCATTCTCTTGCCCTCCCGCCCTCCTGTCCTCCCGTTCTTCCGCCCTCCTGTTCTCCTGCCCTCCCGCTCTCCTGCCCTCCTGTTCTCCCGCCCCCTGTTCTCCCGCCCTCCTGTTCTCCTGCCCTCCTGTTCTCCCGCCCTCCAGTTCTCCTATCCTCCTGCCCTCCCGCCCTCCTGTTCTCTTGCCCTCCTGTCCTCCTACCCTCCTGTCCTCCCGCCCTCCCGTTCTCTTTCCCTCCCGTTCTCCTGCCCTCCCGTTCTCTTGACCTCCTGTCCTGCCCTCCAGTTCTCCTATCCTCCTGCCCTCCTGTTCTCCTGCCCTCCTGTTCTCCTGCCCTCCCGCCCTCCTGTTCTCCCGCCCTCCTGTTCTCTTGCCCTCCCGTTCTCTTGACCTCCTGTCCTGCCCTCCAGTTCTCCTATCCTCCTGTTCCCCTGCCCTCCCGCCCTCCTGTTCTCCCGCCCTACTGTTCTCCTGTCCTCCTGTTCTCCTGCCCTCCTGTTCTCCTGCAGTAAACCCGGGGGCAGCGCAGTGGGTCCAGCTAGGCGGTTAGTGTCTGGTGGGTGTGGCCATGCCGGTACAGACAGTATGGACGGGGCGACTTCTCTGTGCATTCTTATGAAGGTTGAGCAAAGCTGCTACCATGCCTAGGGCTCCATTCCATCTCACACACGTCTGTCCTTTGTTCTTCCCCTCCCCCCCCCTCCCACCAGGAGTCACCATCACACCTCCTATTCATGTCTAAGAGGTCTCCTTTGGGTCCTACTTGGTTGTATCCATCCATTTGTAGAACCTCTGCCATGTTCTGGCCAGTTTCTGGTTGTCTTCCATGACTTTGGGCTCTTGTTGTTTTCTTTGCAGCTTTTCCTAGTGGAGAGGGCAGGAAGACGGACCCTGCACCTGGTGGGCCTAGTGGGGATGATCCTATGTGCCTTATTAATGACGGTGGCCATGGTCCTACAGGTGAGAAGGTGTCTGGGTACACTGGGTCCCCTGGGGGGGTGGGGGTCACAAGGTAAAGCCAGACATTCCTGCACTGGAGCAGACGTTCACATTGATAATGGATAACAGAACCCGCTGAGGTGCTAGAAGCCATACATGTTCCAGTGTAAGAAAATTGGTTGCCGTTTGACGTGGAAATCGTGTCAGCATTTTTTTTTCCTCCCACCCCTCCAGGAAACCATCCCCGCCATCAGCTCCCTCAGCATGGCCGCTGTTTTTGGATTTGTGGCGTTCTTCGAGGTCGGGCCCGGTCCTATTCCGTGGTTTATTGTGGCTGAACTCTTTAGTCAAGGTCCTCGGCCTGCAGCCATGGCCATTGCTGGATTTACCAACTGGACATCGAACTTCATCATTGGGATGGGATTCCCATACATTGCGGTAAGAAACCGAAACATTTTATCTGTCAGACTCATTTATTGGATCAGTTTTATAATGTCTCCATAAGATACAGTAGAACGCTCCCATTCATCGACCCGTAGAGGGTGACGGTCACTACCTACACGACCTTTAGATACCCAGTAGGTCATCGCTGTTATCACGATATGAGGGGGTAAGCTTGAAGATGCTCCATAACTCATCTTCTCAACTTTTCATTTTCAGGACCTCTGTGGGCCCTATGTCTTCCTCCTCTTTGCCTCGTTATTGTTGGGTTTCTTGATATTCACATATTTCCGCGTCCCGGAAACCAGAGGAAGATCGTTTGATGAGATTGCTCATGCTTTTCGTAGAAGGAACCCCTCGTTGTTGGACCACGAGATTAAGGCCAGCACCGAGCTGGACAGTCTTGGCGGTGGAGACGATGCATAAAGCGAGAACCCATCCTGAGCGAAGCATTGTCGGGAAGCTCTGAAGGCACCTGCCTGGAGCGAAGACTAATGCAGGACAAAAACTTGACTGAACTCACCAAAAACGTTCTGAAGGGGTCGCGGCCTACGGACGGTGCAGTGCTATTCTGTACTTGTTAGGAGTGCCAGCTCTAGATAACAAGGTCAAGGAGCTGGAAGGAGGCAGCTACCCCCAACCCCATCATCGGCAGGCTCTTTCCATTTCCAGAAGGTGACCAGGAGTCATACAGCCAGTGTATGTGGTGAGAAGGTTCATAGCCAACATATTATGTGTGATTACATATGAATACCAGGGATGACGCCAAGGGTAGTCTCAGCTCCTAGAAATCACTGCACATGCCGTACAGCAACAACCGCGACCTCGTACAGGAAGCACTGGAACCTAACACTCTGACCTAGCTAGATTTTCATATATTATGTATAATTTAATATTTGCTCATGTTTTCCTATCACCCGAGAAATGGCAGAGTTCCCCCTTAGAGCGTGTCCACCACAGAGGCCTACAGGGGAGCAGAAGCCATTTTGGGTGCAATGTGTCCTATAGAGGTATATATTATGTATAAATCTGTATATATTTCTGCTGTGATAATAAATTATGAGGTACATGCCATGGTTTCCGCAGATGTTCCGGGCACTGTAGAGTATGTGCTTATACCCCGATCAGCCATAACATGACCACCCACCTCATACTGGGGAGGTCCCCCTTTCCTGACCTGTCCTGCATGTACCCTACTAGTCCTCTGAAGGTACGCTGGGGTATCGGCACTAAGCCAGCAGTAGCAGATCCTTTAAGTCCTCTAAGTTGGGAGGTGGGGCCTCCATGGATCGGATGACTTGATTTTCCAGCACATCCCACAGCTGCTTGATGGATTGAGATCTGGAGAATTTGAAGGCCAAGTCAACACCCAAAACTCTCCATCAATGAGCCTTCCCTCCACCAAGGAGCCATCCCTCTCCCACCTCCACCAAGGTGCCATCCCACACCCACCTCCATCAATGAGCCTTTCCTCCTCACCTCCATCAGTGAGCCTTCCCACCCCCCCACCTCCACCAATGAGCTTTCCCTCCCCACCTTTATCAAGGAGCCTTCCCTTCCCTCAAATCAATTAGCTATCCCTCTCCACCTCCATCATAGAGCCTTCGTTCCCCACCTCCACCAAGGAGCCATCCCTCGCCTACCTCCATCAATGAGCCTTCCCTCCCGCCCCCCCACTTCCACCAATGAGCTTTCCCTTTCCCACCTCCACCAGTGAGCCTTCCCTTTCCCACCTCCACCAGTGAGCCTTCCCTCCCCACCTCCATCAATGAGCCTTCCCTCCCACACCTCCATCCTGGAGCCTCCCCCCCCATGACTCTGTCACTGGTTGGCCATTTCTCTTTCCTTGGACCAATTTTGGTCAGTCCTGACCACTGTAGACGGGGAACATCCCATAAGAGCGTCAGTTTTGGAGTTGCTCTGCCTCTGTCGTCTGCCAAGGACCAAAGTGTAATGTCTAAAAGTCCCTCCAATCCTTACACTTGTCCATTTGTTTTGCTTTCATCACATCAACTACAGGGACAACATGCTCACTTGCTCCCTAATATATCCCGCCCACTTTCAGCTGCCATTGTAAGGAGGTGATCCATGTTATTCCCTTTACCTGTCAGTAATCAGAATGTTATGGCTGATCGGAGTTGATGCTTTGTGGCGCTGCACAGAGATTGCACTTTACTGTTCCATTCTCACTACAAAAGTCTATCAAGTCCACTCTAAATGTCGGAGGTCCATGGTGGTTAAATGATCTTATTTCAGCAGAGGCACGAATATCACTCCTTGATTAAAAGACTCCACCAAAGGGAGAACCTACCTGACCATAGAGAAGGTCACATTAGAATTGCTCTGGATGGGACTCGTGATGAAAATCTAGTACAGGTTCTCCCTAGAATAGGCCTGTGTGTCCCGATAAATGTACTCCTCCGCTATCAGGAGGGAGTAGGCAGCTTCTGACCCGGCCTGGAAGACCCAAACCCAGGCAGCCTGATTACACAAATAAAACCTCAACCATTGCTATTGGTCAGTGACGCAGAACACAGGAACAGACCAATAGGAAGTCAGTATTCGTGCAACCGAACCTT
>NW_028321671.1:0-30330 GCF_062004578.1 Staurois parvus | reverse complement strand
TCCTATTTCTTCTCTCCTCTCTACCTTCCTCTTCCTTCCCCCTCCTCTTCCTTCCTTCATCCCTTCTCTCCTACACTTCCTACCCTTCTCCTCTTTCCATTCTGAGCTCCCTTCTCCTCCTTCCTTCTTCCTTCCTTCCTTCCTTCATCCCTCCCTCCCTCCTTCCCTTCCATCCTTTCCTTACTTCTTCCTTCCCTCCTTCCTTACTTCCTTTCTCCTTTTTTCCCTCACATACCTCCTCTTCCTCTTCCACATACTTTCTCTCCGTCATTCCTTCCATTCCTTTGTTTTCCTTCTTTCCCTTCCCTCACCTCCTTTCCTTCCTTTATTCATTATCTTCCCTTCCATCCCTGCCTACCTTCTCTTCCTTGCCTTTCCTTTCCTTCATTCCATTCTACTTTCCCTTACATTCCTTCCTTCCTTTCTCCTTTCTTCCTTCCTTCCTTCCTTCTTTCTTTCCTTCCCTTCCATTACTCCATCCCCTTTCTTCCCTTATTCATTTCCTCTTCTTCCTTTCTTTCCCTTCCTGTCCTTCCTTCTATCCTTTTTTTTTCTTAATTATTTCCATCTTTATGTCCCTCTTGCTTTCCTTCCTCCTGTCGTTCAATCTATCCCTTCCCCTCCTTACTTCCCTCCTTCCTTCCTTCATTCCTTCTTTCCTTCATTCCTTCCTTCCTTTCTTCCTTACTTCCTTCCTTCTTTCCTTCCTTTCTCTCCTTTCTTCCTTTCCTCTCACCCATTCTTCCTTCATCCCTTCCCTCCTTCCTTCCATTTATCCTTTGCTTCCTTCCTTCCTTTCTTCCTTCCTTCCTTCCTTCCTTCCTTCTTTCTTTCCTTCCCTTCCATTACTCCAACCCCTTTCTTCCATCATTCATTTCCTCTTCTTCCTTTCTTTCTTTCCGTTCTTCCTTTCTTAACATCCTGTCCTTTTTTCTTCTTAATTATTTCCATTCTTTTGTCCCCCTTGCCTTTCTTTCCTCCTGTCCTTCAATCTATCCTTTCTCCTCCTTCCTTCCTTCCTTCCATCCCTCCCTTCACCTCCTTCCTTCCTCCCTTCTTTCCTTCCTTCTTCTTTCTTCCCTTCCTTCCTTCCTTCCTTCCTTCCTTCCTTCCTTCCTTCCTTCCTTCCTTCCTTCCTTCCTTCCTTCCTTCCTCCCTTCCTTCCTTCCTTCCTTCCTTCCTCCTATCCCTCTCTCTCCTTCCCTTACCTTTCCTTCTTCTTTCCCTTCTACTCCTTCCTTCCTCTCTTCTCTCTTTCTTTCTCTTCCTCCCTACATTCCTTCTTCCCTCCCACCTTCCTTCCATCCTTTCCTTCCTTCCTTCCTTCCTTCTTTCCTTCCTTCCTTGCTTCCTTCCTTCTTTCTTTCCTTCCCTTCCATTACTCCATCCCCTTTCTTCCTTCATTAATTTTCTCTTCTTCCTTTCTTTCTTTCCTTTCTTCCTTTCTTCACATCCTGTCCTTCCTTCTATCCTTTTTTCTTCATAATTATTTCCATCCTTATGTCCATCTTGCCTTTCCTTCCTCCTGTCCTTCAATTTATCCCTTCTCTTCCTTCCTTCCTTCCTTTCTTCCTTCTTTCCCTTCCTTCCTTCCTTTCTTACTTCCTCATTTTCCCTTCTTTCTCTTCCTTCCTTCTCTTTCCTCTCCTTCATTCCTTCCTCATTTCCTCCCTCTTTACTGCACTTCCTTCCTTCCTTCATTTATTAAATCCTTCTTTCTATCCCTTCTTTTCCCTTTTTTTTTTTTTTTTCCCTTTCCTTCATTCCCCTCCTTCCTTCCACACTCCCTCCATTTCATTCCTTCCTTGCTTTTTTACTTCCTTCCTCCCTTTTCTCTTTCCCTTGTTCCTTTCCTTTCTTTCCTTCCATTTTTTTTGTTTATTTTCCAAAAAAACAAAGTTTTATGAATACAAAGTGCAAATCAACACACGAAAATATACAAATGAAGCGTACATAGGACACGTAGCAAAGCATATATAGCAAACAAAAGCAAATGCAGTCCAACGCCAGATCAATCAGTGTGAATAAACTAGGCCACGACAGGGCTGTGCCTGTAATATTCAGATATACTTGTCAAATGGTTGAAATAAAGAGACGTCTGACCTCTTACCGAAACGTCCAGAGGTAAAAAGCTGTAGAGGGGAGGAGAGTGTATGTGACGCCTGGGTAAGAGTCAATATTACAGACCGAGATAGTGGAATTGTCCGAATGCGAATGTAGGAATAACTTGTCATGTGGACCGCAAGTGAAATAAGGGAGATGATGCTGGCAGCATTCTCAGTAGGAATTTTTGAAGGAATGTCCAGAACGTATGTACGCGTATGAGAGAAAAAAAGAAAAAATGAGAGAGAGGGACAGAGATAGAGAGAGAAAGAAAAAGGAGAGAGAAAGAGAGAGGGAAAAGAGAAAAAAAAAGGGAGGGGGGAAGGGAAGCACATGGGGAGGATAAAGTAAGGGAGGGGATGACCACCGAGATTGTCTTATCATCAATATGAACAGTAACGGGAGTGGGTGGAATCTATGCTGCATCGTCGGTGTCAAGAGAATATGGGAGGAACGCCAGGATGAATATGTTGGTTCCCAACAGGGCAAATGTAACTGAGTAACACCATCAGGAAGTCCAAGTCAAGTTCAGACAGGTTGGCCCATGAGGGATCGATACGCAGGGGTAGTCAGAAAATGGGTCCAACAGGCCCATACGTGGGAAAATTTCGTAGGAGTGTCGAGTGCAGATGGAATTAGTTCTTCCATGTCTGCCGCTTTGCCCACTCGGGTGAGCCAATCACGTACATAGGGAGGGTGTGTGGAGCCCCACAGAACAGGAATACAGAGTCTGGCTGCGTTGATCATGTGCATAGTGTCTTGGAAATTCGCTCTAACGAATTTCTCCTTACCGTGAGTACTCGCAGTTGAATGCGCAGAAATCCCCCATAAAGCTGTGCGAATCTCGCTTACCACGACTGCAGCTAAACTACACGATTCCTGCCCTTCCAACTGATTTAACTTCTGTTGAAATGTGGGTAAATGGAGCTCCCTATACCCCAGAATGATCACACGACACTCTCAGGATGCTGTTGGAATTCACATAGAGGAAGTTTTCATTCTCACCCTCTGGTTTTATTACAAATACACACACGCCCCCCACATGAATAAAGTCAATCCCCCCCCACCGAACAATGCAATGGGGAGTGCCTATACACAGGATATACATTCCGATTGGAGCATAGCCTTTCCTATTATCTATCACTGGTCCTCCCCCATGAGCCCTCTGAGGTCAGCAGACTTCCTCTCCTTCCCCCCATGAGCCCTCTATGGAGGGCATACTTCCTGTCCTACTAGCTCCTATTGGTATGCAAATTCCTTGTACAAGCATTCCTTAGAAACATCAGTCTGTACCTGGATGGGCCCGATACGATCTTTATTAAAACACATCCTTCCGGATACAGTTCAGGTCGGTAATGGGTTGTAAGATATGCATAAGCCTACACCCAGAGTTCGTACCGCTTGGCGCCTTGCGTTATGAAGTCCATGTGGTACTATGCTGCTGATATGTGGATACAGGCCAGCGGCATTCGCATCGAATGCCGTGGTGGTATACACACCGGTCTATAAGCGCAGATCTGCTATCTCATCCATTACTGAGCTGAATACTGTAATACATACATTGTACATGCGCATGGCCCAATTGCAGCCTTCAGAGCTTTAATTAAGCCACACAAGAGACATATGAATAACACTCATATATGACACATTTAAAGTTCAACCAACAATACAAAATTTCCATGACATTCCCTCCTGTTTTATCATATTCTCCTCGTGTCCCTTATTGATCTTCTTCAGCTTGATGG
The DNA here is from genome assembly GCF_062004578.1 of Staurois parvus. NCBI lineage: Eukaryota > Metazoa > Chordata > Amphibia > Anura > Ranidae > Staurois > Staurois parvus. The sequence goes on along the minus strand of NW_028321671.1, from coordinate 26,482 downwards.
GTGTAGTCTCAAAACCTCAAAGAGTTGGTCTTAGACCAGAGTTCCTGTAGTTGTCCCTGAGAATAAAGCTCCACGGGGTACCTGAAACAACAAGACCCGACGCAGACTCGACGCAAACAGGCTTGATTGAAGCGATGATCCTCAAGAGCGTTGGAACCTTCACTACAGGGAGGCTCTTGTAAAAACCACAAACAGACTTGTGGTATGAATAAGGCTTCTGATCCCACGGTGGTCTGGGGAGATCCAGCAGCAGATTCTCAAATTGCCCCTGCAGACGGGGCCACACAAGGCTGGTCTCGACCCAGACAGTTTTCCAAATCGCAGACACAAACCATGATGAGGCTTGAAGCTTGCTTGGAGGTCTTGGATGTGGTCTTCAGGGAGATAAATTAGAGGGAAGCCAGGACGTAATCTGCAGAGAAGGTGGTTGGTTGGTGAGGTCTTCCTCCGATCAGTGGTTGGAGTGGGATCCCAGGAGCGGGCATGGAGATGTGGTCGTCTGCCCGAGCTTGGTTTACACGGTCGATGAGGCAACAGGAACATCTCACCGCGGCATATAAAAGGCAGATGAGAAAGAGAAGCATCAGGACATACACTCCCACTTCCTTCAACCAAGATCCGATGGAGAACAGGAAATCTCCCAATCCTCCCAAACCCTTGAATGGATTCCAACCCTCACTAGCTATAGCTCTAGCTTTTCCCTGTAGTTCACTAACTTTGTCCATATGGGCCTGGACCTTGTCATCGGTGTCTTCTATCCAAGTACAACAATCCTCTCCGATGAACTCACAGAACCCCCCTTTGGCGGCTAAAAGGTAATCAAGGGCCATCTTCTCCTGAAGTACTAAAATTCCCATCTGCCGTTGTTCGTGGGCAATTTCTCTGACAGCCTCTACGGTCTCGTTAAACATACTATCCACGATGACAGAAAAATTGTTCAGGCGCTTCATAAGTTCTATTCCCCAACCTGTCCATGAGGGGAACCAAGCCCATGCCTGGTCGCCCTCAGAGAACAGCTCCCTGCGAACTCTCCCTGCCATCCTTACCTTCTTGTGGACCATCAACTCTTCATGATCCATCACTACATAGGATGCGGGGACTAGCTTTATGAGGGCACACGAACCTTTCGCGTTCTGGGGAAATGTTCTATAGGCTGCCGAACCACACAGAAAATAGTATGGACCTGTCAGAGCAGAGCAGGAGGAGTTCCTTGTTCGGTCTCTGGCACTGAGCAACAGTTGCACAGACTGGGGGATTGCTCCCTCAGTCTGCACATCACATCCGTCCTTCCAACAAACGTGGTCTGGTCGGTCAGTGTGGTTACTCAGAAGGGAAGTCTGGTTAGTCAGATTGACAGTTATACCTTCCTCGCAGGTGGTAGTCCCAACAAACTTGTTACCTGTGCCAAAGCTGATGTTAAAGCACACCTGAGGGCTGCCTAGCTGTCCAGTTACCCATAATGGACTGACGAGGGCCCTACAGGAGCTAGAGCTAATATTGGTGCTAAAACTGATGTTACCTGCTAAAAATGTGTCATTAAGTTCTACCGACAGATGTCTACGTGGGGGCTGACCAGGGGTCCCTTGCTTTTTCATGCTGACACGGATGTCATATAGGTCATGAACAGCGGCCATTGCGGACATGTGATGACTGGGTGGGGGCTTAGAGCATACCCAACAGTTGGTTTTGTTGGCGGTTCTGGCTAAACGCAGATGCATTTTAAATAAAAGTTGGGGTATCTGCCGTCTTTTCCTCCGTTCACACACATGTAAGACATACAAACAAAAAGAAAAAGGAAAATGACACCCCTCATTCTCTGGTGTAGCTGAAAAGCTTCTTGCAGTGGCTTGCGTGCACCCAGTTGTCTCGTCCCTCGAGTTTGAGTGAGGTAGGTGTCGTCAGCTGGACTTGGTATGGTCCGGTGAACCATGGCTTGAGTCCGGTTTTTTGATGTTTCTTTAGGACGACCCAATCACCTGGCTCAATAGAAAGAACACCCGTTATTGCATTTGGATCCGGGAGCGATTCGCGGACCCGATGGTGTATCTTCTGCAGCTCCCGTTGCAGAGATTGCACGTAACCTGTAAGCTGTGAATGCAAAGACGACAACTGTTGAGGAAAGTACAACCCTGTTTTGGGAGGTCCCCCAAACAACACTTCGTAGGGTGACAGCCCATGTGGTTGCCGAAGGGCATTCCGGATGGAATAGAGGGCAATGGGGGGACACTCAGGCCAAGGTTTTTGGATATCGGTCATGATGTTGGAGATCCTGTTTTTAAGGATTCTGTAAGACGTTCAACCTTACCGCTACTCTCGGGGTGATACGGGGTGTGTCGCCGCTGACTCCAGTTCCACCAAAGAAATGCAGTCGTGTCCTTTGGAAGAGAGGTTAGTAGTGGACAAAGAAGACATGTTAGCAGAAGAGGTGTTAGTATTGTTAGTCGTGTTTCAAAATTCAGCACTGTCGTTGCTGTCCTCCCCCCCTTCTCATCTTCCGACACAGGAAGAAGAGAAGCTGGGTTAAGAATAGTGCATTGTTTGATAGTGAGGTTAGTAGGGTTAGAAGGGCTTTCCCCTAAGAGGGGTACCTTGCCTTGGATGTCCTGTTTTTGCAAGACCGTTCTTGCTGCACTGGTGTCGGTGAGGCAAGGGAGGGGATATTTTAATTCCTCTAGAAAAAAAGATGGATCTGGGCCGACACCGATTTGTAAACCTCTTTTGAGAATTCATAGGAGTTACTTACCATGGTGGTCACAGGGGCGGAGGACTCATCAGGAATGAACTGCCACTGACCTTTATGTAATTGGGGACAGCTCCTCCTCATGTGCCCCGTTTGGTGGCACTTCCAGCGCCTGGGTGGGGGCCTATCCTTCCTGTGACCCAGATCCCTTGGTTTTTCGTGTGGGGTCTGGGACATAAAAACTGTGGCCTTGTCCTGTTTTCTTCTATCCATTTCCCTCTCTATTGCCGCAAGAGTGGAAAGGATAGCAGGGATAGACATCTCATTATATTCGGGTCGGGCCAGAACCAGCCTTTCCCGAATTTTAATATTGATGCCTTCCAAAAATTTGGCCCGCAACAGAATGTGCGTCGCGGTCACCTTTACCCCTTCAGTTGGAGCATCAGGTCCAACTTCCAGATCCGCATCCAGTGCCGTCTGCTTGAGACGGCGCCAGAAGCAGGCGCTTTCCTCATTAGGACCCTGGGTGAACTTCATCATGTCCGTACTTGAGGTAGCACCATACATTTATGGAAGCTTTGCCTTTAGCTGTGTACAGAACTCTTTGCCCCCTGAAGTCATCTCCTCATGAGTGGTTATAGAGCACCCTGCAATAACCGGGTGTCTATTCCCCTTGATTCGCAGATAGTCTGCAAATCGGTTGTTGAGAAGACTTTGTAGTTGGAAACAGAAGGAGCTGGGGTGAAGCAGGGAGAAGGGAGAGGTAGAGGTAGAGGCTGAGGCATAGATACAGAAGACACGAAAGGTACGTCAAGAGTGACGTCACTAGCAGAAGAGACAGGTGCAGTTATACTTATCTCAGCCACTGTTGGTTGTTCGGGAACCCCAGCAGACCCTGATCCTGCCTGCCTTAGTAGAGTCAGCCCTGAAAGAGCTTCCTCCACCTCTGACACTGGATCCTCCTGTTTTATTCCCTCTGGAGGCCAGGTATACATCACCTGGTTCTTCCGGACAGACACTAGTTTATGTATGCCCTGCTTCCCTAATCGGATTGACCTGTGAAGCCATAGCTGTGCGATCTCTAGTTCTGACGCCTGCATCCGTGGTCCAAATTCAGAGATGAATTTTTCCCACCTCCATGCGTCAAATGTACCTTCCCGGGGAATTTCCCATCTGGTACCCTTCGACCATTTATTCCACCTTTTGAGGGGTTCTGTAGACTTCCCCCCCAAACTCACCTTCATCAGTTGTGCAGCTGTCCTTACCCTGAAGAGGGCTGGTTCCCCCTCTCTCTTCATGGACTGACTACTGCCCATCGTGACTAGTCACTGGTATATATCCCGTGTCCGGGTACCTGTTTACCCCCTGGAGCACTTAGCGTAATTTATGTGATACTTATCGATCACCCGAAGCGCATCAAGTGGCGGTCAGACTGAGAGCACATCTCCCACTCCCACAGCGCAATTTATGTGATCCTGACCACCCAAAGTGTTTGTGGTAACCAGGCTAAGCGTTACACTTCCCTTGACCGCCCACTCACACAGCGCAATTTATGTGGTTCTCATCACCCACTGTGTTTGGCAGGCCACACCGCACAATGATGAAAGTGGCTTTTCTCTCCCTGCACACAGTAGCTAACACAAGTCAAACCAAAAGAAGGGGTTCTTGGATGTTACTTAGGGGTTACTGGTTGCCCGGAAACCTGCTAACTAACCTTTAGGAAAGATTGTGTAAAGAAAAAAACTTCTCTAATACACACTGAAAAAAAAAAACCCTTTTCAACTAGAAAAACCGTTAAAAAAAGGACAAAGTGGAACCTTATGGAAAACACGGGACGTTTCGCAGTAAAACAATTACACAGAGGTGAACCGAAAAACTGCTCCAAGAATAACCCGTTGCTGACGCGAAAATCAATCCTATCAGCGTCGCTAAACGATCTGCGCTACACACGCGATCTTCGCTGCAACCACCTAAAACCGTTTACACAAAAAGTCTGCTGGACGCGAAACACGCAACGCAGCAGCTTTAAGACAAACCCGCTTTACAATAAGGAACTACTTTTAACAAGAAAAACACAAGAAAAACATAATCACTATACAAGAAATCTATGTGCAAAAACCCAGACTTCACCGCGCTCACTAAATGTGGAACACGTGAGGGAAAAACTCGCTTAACACACTTTAAATTGGCTGGCAATACGCAAATTTAAAGCTAAAAGCAAACAACTCAAACTGCAAAAATTTGGATTAAAAACACAAAATGGGTCAAATGCATATAGGAAACTTCATGCACATTGCATAGAGATTACTGCACATGTGGTAGTCAACAAAATGGCCACCAACAGGGAACACATGGCAGTCAACAAAATGGCCACCAATCAGGGAAAGCACATGGCAGTCACTAGCCTCATAAATTGCCTCTAACCTCTTACATAAAACAGACTTTTGGACAGAACATACACTGGACAATTACACAGCAATATACAGCACACATACAACACAATTTGGTACGATCACAGAACAGACATAAAACACCAACATATCACACTAACATGCACATGTAACAGAGTACTGACAAAACACTGCACAGACTACATACACACAAAGATCTTACAACAGTTAACAATTAACCTAAACCTTTCAGCACTGTAATAATGACCTCACGTGGAGGGGGTTAGAGCAATCACCACAGTACCTACAACCCACAAATACTTACCTAAACATGCCGCTAAAACCCGCTAAAACATATACCCGTTTAATTTTTGGTTGGAAGATTTTTAAACTTGACCAAATCCAGCCAACCAAACCCACCCCTCTGCTGCTCTCAGCAGAGAAAAACCCTTGTCTTTCACCCATAAATCAAGATTTTAGGACAAAATAGGTCCTTGTTAAGCGGAATTCACGTTAGCTAACAGAGAGCGAAATCAGCCACACGAACGCGCAAAAAGCGATCCTCTTAAAGGCAGAGAGACCTGAAATGTGCCGGCATACTTTTTGCTAGTTCATGATGGCTCATTCCCCCCTCGAACTTGGTTAGCTATCGCAGAATTAACGTTAGTACCCACTGGCTCGCCAAACTGTCTTGGAAATTTGCTCTAACAAATTTCCCCTTACCGTGAGTACTCGCAGTTGGATGCGCAGAAATCCCCCATAAAGCTGTGCGAATCTCGCTTACCACTTCAGCTAAACTACATGATTCCTGCCCTTCCAACTGATTTAACTTCTGTTGAAATGTGGGTAAATGGAGCTCCCTATACCCCAGAATGATCACACGACACTCTCAGGATGCTGTTGGAATTCACATAGAGGAAGTTTTCATTCTCACCCTCTGGTTTTATTACAAATACACACACGCCCCCCACATGAATAAAGTCAATCCCCTCCCACCGAACAATGCAATGGGGAGTGCCTATACACAGGATAAACATTCCGATTGGAGCATAGCCTTTCCTATTATCTATCACTGGTCCTCCCCCATGAGCCCTCTGAGGTCAGCAGACTTCCTCCCCTTCCCCCCATGAGCCCTTTATGGAGGGCATACTTCCTGTCCTACTAGCTCCTATTGGTATGCAAATTCCTTGTACAAGCATTCCTTAGAAACATCAGTCTGTACCTGGATGGGCCCGATACGATCTTTATTAAAACACATCCATCTGGATACAGTTCAGGTCGGTAATGGGTTGTAAGATATGCATAAGCCTACACCCAGAGTTCGTACCGCTTGGCGCCTTGTGTTATGAAGTCCATGTGGTACTATGCTGCTGATATGTGGATACAGGCCGGCGGCATTCGCATCGAATGCCGTGGTGGTATACACACCGGTCTATAAGCGCAGATCTGCTATCTCATCCATTACTGAGCTGAGTACTGTAATACATACATTGTACATGCGCATGGCCCAATTGCAGCCTTCAGAGCTTTAATTAAGCCACACGAGAGACATATGAATAACACTCATATATGACACATTTAAAGTTCAACCAACAATACAAAATTTCCATGACAATAGCTAATGATTTGAAGTACTGAGCCCTGGGAAGGGAAGAGTGGTGGAGGAGGAATTGAGCTGGAGAGAAAGCTAAGGGTAAGGTGGTTACAGACACTACTAGCTTATGGACCTCTTGCCAAAAAGGTTGGAGAATCGGGCAAGACCACCACATGTGAAGAAAGGACCCATCTGAGGTCCTGCATCTCCAGCAACTGTTAGGAAAGGTGGGGTTGAAACGATGAATTCTCAAGGGGGTTCGGTACCATCTAGAGACTGTTTTGTAGCTGTTTTCCTGAGTCGAAACATTGAGGGAACATTTATGAGAGTATTGAAATATCACGTCCCAGTCTGAGTCCGATATGTCAGCATCAAGATCTCTCTTCCAGGCCCGACATGAGGGGAGGGAGTCATAGGACCGACTCTCCACTAGAAGGGATCTCCGAGATCAAATGTTTTCGTGGTTCAGCCTTCGCGCATAGAGATTCAAATGGGGTAAGAGAATGGAACCAGTTATGAGGGGGTTTATGAGAGAGCAGATAATGTCTAATCTGGAAATATGCTCAAAAAGGGAATTCGCGGATATCAAGGCTTTCAAGCAAATCTCGGAGTGTTTTCACCTTGTCCTTGTGAAGAAAATGTTTTACTAAGATCTGTTTGTGTGGCCAATGTTTCTGTAAGAAGCATTCTGGGGGGGAAGTCAGAGTTGAGGCGAATGGAGGTTAGGGGATTGGGTGTTTCGGAAATGGATGCAGATTTACAAGCTGAACGGAAAATTTTTAAAGTGGGTCCCACCAAAGGGTGAGTGAGAAGAGCATGGGGTGTGTGCTTCGGTGAAAGCCAAGGGATCGATGCCAAGGGAAGGGGTGAGTAAGCATTTTCTATAGATACCCAGTCTTTAGAGGCAGTGTGCACGTGCCAATCAACTATCCGAGTGAGATGACATGCCCAGTAGTAGCGGTGAAGGTCAGGGAATCCAATTCCCCCTCTAAGTTTAGAAAGGGTCAATTGGGAGTAAGCAATACGCGGACGCTTGTGACTCGATAGGAACAACGAGCACAATCTTTTACAAGATGCAAAGAAAGCAAGAGGTAAGTGTTTGAAAGAGATACAGGAGATTGGGTAGTACATTCATTTTAATGATTGCTGCCCTTCCAAACCAAGAGAAACAAGGACGGTGCCATTTATCGAGGTCTTCCTGCATAGAGCGATGTGAAAGTTTTTCACATAAAGGTCGTCAAGGTAAGCTGAATACCGAGATAGGTAAAGGATTCCCTTTCCCAGTGAAATGGGAATTGGGCCTCACAAAAAGAGACTAGTTCAGCAGACAAGGTAAAGTTAAGGGCGGCTGATTTGGAAAAGTTAATCTTAAAATTCGACAAATATCTGAAAAGGGAAAAAGTCTTTCAGTAGGTTCGGCAAGGTGGTGTGAGGGTCAGCAAGGAACAGGAGAATGTCATCCACGTAGGCTGCAAGCTTATACTCTTTGTCTGCTACCCTGATTCCCTTAATGTCAGGGTTTAATTGGATTTTTCGTAACAAGGGCTCAAGGGATAAGACAAACAAGAGCGGGAGAGGGGGCATCCCTGGTGTGTGCCGTTCCGTAAATGAAAGGAGTTTGACAAATGGCCGTTCACCCGGACCCTGGCAGTAGGGGCAGAGTAGAGGGCCATTATAAAGTTAAGCATCTTATCACCCAAACCCAATGCCGCTAAAGACGCATTCAAGTAATCCCAGGCAATCCTATCAAAGGCTTTTTCTGCATCCAAGGAGAGGAAAAAACCAGGAGAGTTAGATCTACGGAGCCACTGGTTGAGATTAAGGGCCTTGATAGTGTTGTCCCTTGCCTCTCTACCCAGGACAAATCCCGCTTGGTCCAAGTCGACCAGGGAGGGAAGCAAGGGGAGAAGACGATTGGCAATAATCTTCGCGAATAGCTTGACGTCCACGTTCAGCAAGGAAATGGGTCTGTAGTTAGAGACCTGGGTATTGTCTTTCCCGCCTTTGGGGATAACTGTAATGTGAACCTCCAAAAGGTGGTTAGGCGGCCTTGAAGATTGAGCGAGAGTGTTAAAAGCAGAAAGAAATGGGATACCCAGGATATCTAGAAAAGATTTGTAATAGAACCATCAGGGCCCGGACTCTTACCCGGTTTCATCTGTTTTACCGCGGACTGCAGCTCATTTAAGGTGAGGTCTTTTTCCAGAGTGTGAACAAAATCCTCGGAGAGGGCAGGTGGACCGTAGAGATGGAGGAATTCAGAGATCAAGGAAGCTCTAGATTGGTCATAGGGGGACATTCCGGAGGGAGGTTATATAGAGATTTATAGTAGCGTTCAAAATGGGAGGCAATATCAGGGTTGGATGTAGCCTCAATGCCATCAGAGCCTCTGATTTTATGTATCGTCATGCTGGCCAGTTTCTCACGAAGAGCTGTGGCTAAAAACTTCCCACTCTTGTTTGCAAATTCGTAATACAGATTTTGTGAAAGGATGTATCTTTTTCTTACCACCTTACCCAGTTCCGTGAGAAGTTGTGTGCGTGTGTTCGTAAGTTCCGAAAGGGTCGACGCAGCCAGAGTCTGTTTGTGTGCTCTCTCCAAAGATCGGATCCTATCTGAGAGGAGCTTCAGACGCTCCTGTTTGACTTTCTTACATCTCGTCGCTTTGGCTATGAGGATGGCCCGGATTACACACTTGTGGGCCTCCCATTGCGTGATGGGTGAGGTGTCCGTAGAACTATTCAAGGAAAAATATTCAGTCATATTAGAGCGGATCTCTTGAACAATAGCGGCATCCGCAAGAAGGGAAGCATCCAGACACCAGTATTTGGAACTCGGGTGTGAGATGGGGAACCGTAATGTCATGGTGATAGGATGATGATTGGATAGAACCATCGGTTCTATAGTAGCAGCATAGAGAAGTGGGAGATCTGGTTGCGACAAAAAAAAGTAATCAATCCTAGAGTACTTACTGTGCGGAGGAGAGAAAAAAGTGTAGTCTCTGACTGTACGGTAAAATGTACGCCAGGAGTCAGGAGGCAGGTGCTGTAATTGTATATGTATTTGCTTAAGAGCCTTGTAGGGTAAAAAAGAACATCCCGAGGAGGAATCTAACAGAGGGCTCAAGGGGACATTCAGATCACCCCCATCATCCCTTCCCAGCAGCTAGGGCCGAGACGAGGGAGCGCGTGAAAGAGACCTGTTTAATATTCTGGGCATAGACATTGGCAAATGTGATAGGTCTGTTGGCAAATACCCCCTTTATGAACAGGTATCTACCCTCAGGGTCAACCAGGGAATCTGTGACATGGAACGGAAGGTGTCCGGCGAACAATTTCGCAGCCCCCTTAGATTTAGCCAGGGGGTTGGTGGCGTGGAGGACCGTGGGGAAGCGGAAATTGTAAAGCTTTGGAATGGAGTCCTGGCGAAAGTGCGTTTCTTGTAAAAAGACCACATCCGCTTTTTGTTTGTGTAAATAGGAGAGTAGCATGGAACGCTTTTCGGGTGTGTTCAGACCTTTGACATTCAGTGAAAGAAGTTTCAGAGACAATTGTCCCGTCTGTGAGGCGGAGGAGAGCATGGCTGCTGGGTGGTGTTGCCTAAGCCAGATACCTCGATATGACGAGGATCCGGGGGGTGGGAAAGAGGAGGGGGGAGGGGAGAGAGCAAGGAGAGAAAAAAAAGAAAAGAAAGAAAAAACACACAAGAGTACGAAAAAAGAAAGGGAGGATTAAAGATAGTATATGGCTAGAGGAACAGATCCGCTATTCCACGCAAGAGGGAGAAAAACAGGTAGAGAAAAAAAAAGGGGATCAGGGAAAAAGAAGAAGAGCGCAAGAAAGATGGAAAAAAGGCTCAGAAAAGAGATAGAAATAATTGCCGAAAAAGGGTCAGTATAAGCTCACCGAGCTCACTGTGTGGGAAACGAGGTCGGCGTAGAACCAGTACGTGAAAAAACGCCGGACGGTGGCCCCCTATGAAAAGTCGTGTAAGAAAAGACGAGATCGAGGGGGCGGGGTTCCAGAGAGATAAGTGGTGTCAGGAGTCCTCAGGGTGGTGCATGTGGATGAGGTTAGGTTAAGTTAAGTAGAGTCAAGTCAAGTTAAGTTACGGTAGGTTAAGTTAAGTTCAGTTCCCGGTCTTCCGTGGGGGGTAAGGTGCTATGTGATGGGCAGAGGACGAAGACCGGGGTGATGGGACTAGGTGTAACATGATTGGGATGCTGCCAAGCAGGAGGTCGCTTTACACTTGGTATATAAAAAGTGTCAGGGCCCATATAAAATGAGTGCAATGGGAAGGACAGTCTATGTGAAGGCGAGAGCAAGACAGGGAAGGGGCTCCTCACTGACAGGAGGATAGTGAATGACCCCCACAAATATTACAGGCAAACCGAGTCACGAGGCGAAGACACAAGTCAACAATAACAATGCAGGAAAAATCATTCTTTCTTTCCTTCTCTACTTTCTTGCCTGTTTCCCTCCCCTCCCCTCTTTTCCCTTCATTCCTTTCTTCCCTTCCTTCCTTCCCTCACTTCCTTCCTTCCTTCTTTCCTTCCATTCCTATCCCTTTGTCCCTCCCCTTCCCTTCTCTACCATTTTTTTCTTTTCTCTTCCTTCCTTCTTTCCTTCCTGCTTTCCCTGCCTTCCTTCCTTCCTTCCTTCCTTCTATACCTACATCTTTCCTCTTCCCTTTCCTTCAATCCCTTATTCCTCCCCTTCCTTTTATTCTTTCTTTCCTTTCCTTCTTCCCCTTCTCCCTTCCATTTGCTTCAATTTCTCCACTTCTTTCCTTTTTGCATTCCCTTCTTCACTTCCCTTCCCTTTTCTTCCTTTCCCTTCTTTTCCTTCCTTTCCTTTCCTTTCCTTTCATTCCTTTCCTTTTGTCTTGGAAATTCACTTTAACGAATTTCTCCTTACCGTGAGTACTCGCAGTTGGATGAGCAGAAATCCCCCATAAAGCTGTGCGAATCTCGCTTACCACGACTGCAGCTTAGCCCCAAGATTACTGCGCCTCCAACTGGGTTAGCTTCTGTTGAGATGTGGGGGATGGAGCTCCGTTACCCAGGAATGATCACACGACACTCTCAGGTTGCTGTTGGAATTCACATAGAGGCGGGTCCAACCCCAGCCTCCGATTTTTATTTACAAGCAGACACACACCCCCCACATGAATAAGGTCAATCCCCTCCCACAGAACAATGCAATGGGGAGTGCCTATACATAGGATGTACATTCCGATTGGAGCATAGCCGTTCCAATTATCTATCACTGGTCCTCCCCCATGAGCCCTCTGAGGTCAGCAGACTTCCTCCCCTTCCCCCCATGAGCCCTCTGAGGTCAGCAGACTTCCTCCCCTTCCCCCCATGAGCCCTCTGAGGTCAGCAGACTTCCTCCCCTTCCCCCCATGAGCCCTCTATGGAGAGCATACTTCCTGTCCTAGTAGCTCCTATTGGTATGTAAATTCTTTGTACAAGCATCCCCTAGTAACATCAGTCTGTACCTGGATGGGCCCGATACGATCTTTATTTAAACACATCCATCCAGATACAGTTTCAGGTCGGTAATGGGTTGTAAGATATGCATGAGCCTACACGCGGAGTTCACACCGCTTGGCGCCTTGCGTTATGAAGTCCATGTGGTACCATGCTGCTGATATATGGATACAGGCCCGCGGCCTACCGCCGGCAGCATTCTCATCGAATGCCGTGGTGGTATACACGCCGGTCTATAAGCGCAGATCTGCCATCTCATCCATTACCGAGCTGAGTACTGTAATACATACATTGTACATGCGCATGGCCCAATTGCAGCCTTCAGAGCTTTAATTAAGCCACACGAGAGACATATGAATAACACTCATATATGACACATTTAAAGTTCAACCAACAATACAAAATTTCCATGACACTTACCATTCCTTTCCTTTTCTTTTCTTTTCCTTGCCATTTTTCTTTCCTTTCCTTTCCTTTCCTTTCTGTTCCTTCCTTCCTTCCATCTTCCCTGCTCTCCTTCATTCCCTTCCCTTCCTTTCATTCCGTCCTTCCTGACCTTCATTTCTTCCTTTCCTTCACTTCCATCCCTACATTTCTTCCACTCTTCTTCCCCCTCCGCATATCCATTTCCTTCTATTCTTTCTTCATCCCTACCTTCCCTTCCATCCTTACCCTTCCATCCTTGTTCCCTCCCTCATTCCTTCCTTCCTTTAATTTGCTCTTCACCCTTTCCTTCCTTCCTTCCTTCCTTCCTTCCTTCCTTCCTTCCCTACTTTCTTGCCTGCTTCCTTTTCCTACCATTTTCCCTTCCTTCTTTTTTTCCCTTCCTTCCCTCCCTTCCTTCCTTCCTTACTTATTTCCTTTCTTCCCTTCCCTCCGTCCAACCCCTTCCCTTATCTTCCCTACCCTTTCTCTCCTTTCCCTTCCTTCCTTCTTTCCTTCCTGCTTTCCCTGCCTTCCTTCCTTCCTGCCTTCCTTCTATACCTATATCTTTACCCTTCCCTTTCCTTCCATCCCTTATTCCCCTCCCTTCCTTTTATACTTCCTTTCCTTTCCTTCTTCCCCTTCTCCTCCCTTCCCTGTGCTTCAATTTCTCCCCTTCTTTCCTTTTTGCATTCCCTTCTTCCCTTTTCCACGCCTTCCCTTCCTTCCTTTCTTTCCTTCCTTAACTTCCTTCCTTCTCTGCTTATATCCATCCCCTTCCTTCCTTTGTATCTTCATTCCTTCCCTCTTCTTTCCTTCCTTCCCCCTCCCCATCTCCATTTCCTTCTTTTTTTTTTTTCTTTTTTATTTATTTTTCAAATATAGTACATATTTCATCATTGTTCTCATACAAAAACCATTTCCAGATCATACATTACATTTCATACTAACTTTATTCCCATTACCGCCCCCCCCCTATCTTTTCCCTCCTCCCCAAAGAAGACCTCCCTCCCCCCATTTATACCCACCCACTCTGCATTGTTCTATTACCTCTTTTCCCAACTAAAATATAAAATATTTAAATACTTCCATCTCTCTCGCACTGCTACTTCATATAATTCCCCATAAATTCTTCCCATTTTCTCCACTTCTTAGTGAATAACCCCATCTTGTCTTCTTGCATATAATACAATTTCTCCATCCTACATATCTGATTCGTTCTCTCCACCCAATCCGCTATCTTCGGCACCTCTGATCTATGCCAGAACTTAGGTATTAGACCCTTCGCCGCATTCAAATAGCACCATATACCCGAGTCCTTGTATTTATTTACTGATAACGCTGTACAATGTAGTAGACACACTTCTGGGTCCAGTCCTATCTTTATCCCTGAAATATTCTCAATTAGTTGAACCATAAACCTTAGATCTTCGGGCATTCCCACCATATATGATATAGAGTGCCTAACTTTCCACATCCCCTCCAGCACTCTTGTGAATTTTCCCCACATATCTTATACTCAACCTTCGGTGTAATGTGCCATCTCGCTAAACACTTATAGTTTACCTCCACCTCTCTCATACTTATATTCTCGTGTATTAATCTATATATTTTTCTTTGTTTATCCTCATCTATCTCTATTCCCAAATCTTTTTCCCATTTCACTATATACATTGGTTTTGTGTATGTGTCTAACTCAGTGAGGATCTTATAAACTTTAGCCGTGGCCCGCCTCCCATCACCTCGTGTTTCCAACAACCTCTCAAACAAATTCCAATCCTTTTTTAATCTCAACGGTTTTGGAAGGTTTCTGACAAAATGTTTTAGTTGGTGATATCTCCACTCATCTATTTTAATGAAGAGTTCTCTTTCTTTTTTCAAATCCTTAAGTGTTCTCAATTCCTGTCCTTCCATAATATCTCTCAATTGGATATCCTCTTTTTTAAACCATTTTCCTGTGCTCTCCTCCTTACCTGGAGGGAAATAATCTGTGTTCCTCAGTGATATTAGTTGTGAATTAAAATCCCATTTCATAAATTTATGCACTTTATCCCAAACCTTTAAAACATTTAATGTAAAAACACTTGTGGTATATTTTAACCCTCTGTATTGTGCTGGTGCCCATATAATTCTACTCAAGGTAACTCCACTTAATTCATTCTCAATCTGAACCCACCTTTTCCCCTCTGAATTATGTGTCCAATCGTAAATTCTCGCTAGGACTACTGCTCTATAGTACCTCTTGATATCTGGCACTCCCAAACCTCCCTTCTCCTTTATTCTACTTAACAAATCATATGATATTCTAGGTTTTTTATTTTTCCATATATATTTTGTTAACATCCTTTTTAGTACTTTAAAGTAAACCTCAGGTATTTTGACTGGAGTCATCTGGAATTTACATAGGATTTTTGGTACTATTATCATTTTTATCAAGTTTATACGGCCTATCCAAGACGGATTACCTCCTCCCAATCTCCTTAGTTCCTCCTTGATCTCATTTAAGAGTGGGATATAGTTTAGTTTATACAGGTTCGTATATGAAGCAGAAAGTTTAACCCCCAGATACTTTATCTCTCTATTTTTCCATATAAAAGGGAATTCTTTTTGTATTTTTTCTTTTTCACTATTTGGAAGATTTACATTTAAAATCTCAGTTTTTGTTGTATTGATTTTCAAGTTTGATAGTTCCCCATAATCCTTTAAGCTCTTCATTAGATTTGGGAGTGTTATCCTAGGATTTCCCACATAGAACAACAGGTCATCCGCAAAGGCAGCCACTTTATGTCTATCTGCACTCCTTTTATGTCTATGTTCTTCCTAATAGTTGCCAATAAAGGTTCTAATGCCAGTACATACAACAGTGGGGACAGTGGACATCCCTGTCTAGTTCCATTTGACATCCCAATAGGTTCTGACCTCTCACCATTAACCATGATAACCGCCGAGGGCTCTCTGTACAACTTTCCTATCCACTCTCTCATTCTTGCGCCCATTCCTAGAGTCTCCAGGGTATCCATCATAAAGCTCCAATCTACTCTATCGAATGCCTTTTCAGCATCGATCGAAAGCACTACCACCGGGGTTTTCCCCTTCCTAGCTTTCTGGATAAGCAACAGAGTTCTCAACCCATTATCTCTGCCCTCCCTTCCTGGAACAAATCCTACCTGATCCCCCTGGATCCATTCTGGCATAAATTCTTTTAGCCTGTTTGCTAGAATCTTTGCGTATAGCTTAGTGTCTATGTTCAGAAGTGATATCGGTCTATAGCTAGAACACTGAGAAACATATTTCCCCTCCTTCTGTATCAACACCACATGGGCCTGTAAAGATTCCCGTCTCATCTCCATCTCTCCTCCCAGGGCATTCATATAATTCTTCAATTTAGGTATTAACAAGTCACTGTATTTTTTATAGTACTTCACTGTATAACCATCTGGGCCTGGGCTTTTCCCCGTCATAGTACTCTTTAATGCTCTTATTATTTCCTCCTGCGTAATTTCCAATTCGAGGGAATTCAGTTGGTCCTCACTTAACTTCGGTAGTCCTGCATTTTTTAAATATTCCCGTCTTTTCTCTCTTCTCTCATTCCCACTTCTATTTACTGGATTTTGCGGGGCAATATCCAGTAAATAGAAGGAAGGAAGGAAGGAAGGAAGGAAGGAAGGAAGGAAGGAAAGAATGTATGGGAAAGTAGAAAGTAATGAAGGCAAGGGAAAGGAAAGGAAGAGAAGGTTGGCAGGGATGGAAGAGAAGATAATGAATGAAGGAAGGAAAGAAGGAAGGAAGGAAGGAAGGGGAGGGAAGGGAAAGAAGGAAAAGAAAGGCATGGAAGGAATGAAGGAGAGGAGGGGAGTGAGAAATGGAGAAAGGAAGGAAGGAGTGAAGTAAGGAATAAGGGAAGGAAGAAGGAAGAAAAGGATGGAAAGAAAAGAAGGAGGGAATGGATGAAGGAAGAATGGGAGGGAGGAAAGGAAGAAAGGAGAGGAAGGAATGAAAGAAGGATGGAAAGAAGGATGGAAGGAAGAAAAAAAGGAAGGAAGGATAGAAGGAAAGAAGGAAGAAAGAAAGGAAGGAAAGATAGGATAGGAGAGGGAGGAAGGGAGAAAAGGAAAGAAGGAAGAAAGGGAAGGAAGGAAAAGGAACGAGATAAGGTAAGAAGGAAGAAAGGGAGGGGAGTGAAGGAGGGACGGGAAAAAAGGAAAAGAAAGGCATGGAAGGAATGAAGGAGGAAGGGAGGGAAGGGAGGGAGGAAAGGATGATGGAAGATAAGAGGGAAGTAAGGAAGGTGGGAGGGAAAAAGGAAGAGAAGAGAAAGAAAGAGAAAAGGGAGGAAGGAAGGACGGGAAGGGAGGGATGGAAGGAAGGAATGAAAGAGAGGTAAGGAAGGAGGAGAAGTGAGGGAATAAGGAAAGGTAAGGGAAAGGGAGAGAGGGATAGGAGGAAGGATGGGAGGAAGGAAGAGAGGAATGAAAGGGAGGGCAAGGAGGAAGGAAGGAGGAGAAGGGAGAGCAGAATGGAAAGAGGGGAAGGGATGAAGGAAAAAAGGAAGGAAGGAAGGAGGGGGGGAGTAAGGAAGGAAGAAGGATAGAATACATTTCTTCCCTTCATGGGAGGGAAGGAAGGAAGGGAGGGAAAGTGTAGGAAAGGGAACGAAAGGGAATAGAAAGGAAGGAAAGAAGGAAGGAATGAGGGAGGGATGTAGGAAGAAAGGAAGGAATTTCTATTTGCTGTGCAAAGACTTTTGTCTTTTTTCAACTAGAGTTTCATCCCCCACAAGCAGCTGCTACACTTTAGCTACTCTTAGCCTTCTGCCGCTCATGAAGTTGTCAGACTAGTCCGACCGAGAAGATTGGAATGGAGTTAACCAGTGACCAATTTACTGGTTTGCAGACTGCTCTTATTTTGAGTGGGGACAAGATGCAAGATCCTTTTCCTGCACTACATGAAAATCCTGATACAATCATTGGTACACCTGGCCGTCTGATGCACGGCAAGGAATCTGAAGTTATGCAGATGTCGTTTTTGATAAAGCAGACAGACTTTTGCTGAGCAGCTGCAGGAGATCCTTGCCCATCTTCCAGAAAATCGCCAAACCTTGATATTCACAGCCACTCTTCCCAAGATGCTGCTAGAATTTTCCCATGCAGGTTTTACAGAACCTATGCTAATCTGTCTGGATGTTCATTACAAAGCTAAGTGATCAATTAAAGCTGGCATGTTTAATGTGAGGGCAGAAGATAAACCTGCTGGGCTTCTAAATCTATTGTGCTGCTGTGCAATGACCTTTGTCTTTTTTCAGCTAGACTTTAAACCCCCACAAGCAGCTGCTACACATCTTTCCATCGTGCTTTCCTTTCTTCCTCTCCTTTTTTCCTATCCTCCCTCCCCTTCTTCCTTCATCCCTTCCGTTCATTCTTCCCTTCCATCCTTTCCTTTCTTTCCTTTTCTCCCTCCCTCCTTCCTTCCTTCCTTCTTCCCGTTCTCCTCCCTTCCCTTTGCTTCCATTTCTCCCCTTCTTTCCTTTCTGCATTCTCTTCTTCACTTCCCTCCCCTTCCCTTCCTTCCTTTCTTTCCTTCCTACCCTTCCTTATCTTCCTTCCTTTCCTCCTGCTCTCCTTCCCCTTCCTTCCTTGGTGCCTTCATCCTTTCCCTCCTTTCCTTTCCATTCTTTTTTCTTTACTTTCATTTTTTCTTTTCTTTCCTTTCCTTCCTTTTCCTTCCTTTCTTCCTTCCTACGTTCTTTCCTTCCTTCCTTCCATACATTTCTATCCTCCTTCCCCCCTTCTTTCTTCCTTCCTTTCTTCCTCTTCTTCCTTCCTTTTTTTCTCTCCCTCCACTTCCCTTTTCTTCCCTTCCCCTCTTTCCTTCCTTCTTCCCATCCCTTCCCTTACTTTCTTCCTTGCTTCCTTTCCTTCCTCCTTCCTCCCTCCTTCATTCCTCCCCTTCCTTTCTTCCTTCCTTCTTTCTTTCTTTCTTTCTTTCTTTCTTTCTTTCTTTCTTTCTTTCTTTATTTCTTTCTTTCTTTCCTTCCTTCCTTCCTTCCTTCCTTCCTTCCTTCCCTCCCTCCTTCCTTCCCTCCTTTTTTCCTTCTTTCTTCCCTCCATTCCCTCTCCTCCTCTCCATTCATTCCCTTATTTCCCTACCTTCCTTCTTTCCCTTCCCTCCCCTCCACTTCCTTCCTTCCTTCCCCTTCCCTCCTTCCTTCCTTCCTCCTTTCCTACCTCCATTCCCTCCCCTCCTCTCCTTCATTCATTCTCTACTTCCCTGCCTTCCTCTTTCCCTTCCCTCCTTCACTCCCCATTTACTTCCTTCCTTCTTTTTTCCTTCCTTCCTTCTTCCGTTCTCTCCTTTCTTCCTTTTCATCCTTCTTTCCTTTCCTCTTTTCCTCCCTTTCCTATCCTATCCTTCCTTCCCTTCCTTTCTATCTTCCCTCCCTCCCGTTCCTTCCTTCTTTTCTTCCTTTCCTTTCCTTCCCTTCCATCCCAATCCTCCCTCCTTTCCTTCCTTCACCCCCTTCCCCTTCTCCATTTCCTTCCATTCTTCATTCATCCCTTCCCTTCTTATCTCCCTTCCATCCTTTCCCTTCCTTTCTTCTTCCCTCTCCCTCATTCCTTCCTTCATTTCCTCCCATCCTTTCCTTCCTTCCTTGCTTTCTTTCTTGCTTCCCTCCCCTCCCTTCCATTCCCTCCCTCCCTCCCTCCCTCCCTCCCTCCCTTCCTTCCTTCCTTCCCTCCCCATCCCTCCTTCCCCTTCCCTCCCTCCCTTCTTTCTTCCCTCTCTCCCTCCTTCCTTCCTCCTTTCCTACCTCCATTCCCTCCCCTCCTCTCCTCTCCTCCATTTCTTTCCGTCCTTCTTTCCTTCTTTTTTCATACCTTCCTTCTTCCCTTCTCTCCTTTCTTCCTTTTCTTCCTTCTTTCCTTTCCTCTTTTCCTCCCTTTCCTATCCTATCCTTCCTTCCTTTCCTTTCATTCTTTCCATCCTTATATTCCCTCCCCTTCCTCTCCTCCTTCTTTTCTTCCTTTCCTTCCATGCCATCCCAATCCTCCCTTCTTTCCTTCCTTTACCCCCTTCCCCTTCTCTATTTCCCCTAATTTTCTCCCTCCCTTCCTGATTTTCTCCCCTCCCCTTTATTTCTATCCTTCATATCTTTTCTTCCTTCCTTCACTTCTTACTATTCCTTCCTCCCTCCTTCTCTCTTTTCACTTTCCTCTTCTTACAAAGACATCTCAGAAAGGGAGATAGGCCGGAAGGGTAAGGGAAGACAAGAGAGAGAGAGAAAAAAAAAAAAAAACACACAAGCTCTCTCTCCTTCTCTCCCTCTCCCCCCCCCATCCCCTCCCCCCTACATACTGCCAAACCTCTTTTCCTTTGAATCTAATTTCCCCAGGTTCTTCTTCCCAGCCTATAATTTCTGTTCTTTGCAATTCGAGTCTATCACAGAAAGTTCTCAAATCCTCTGGGAACCTTAAATAAGCTGTAACTCCGTTCTTCCATCCTATTAGGCACTCCGGTATCCCCCATCTATATTGCACATTCTGTTTTTTCATCTGTTCTAACAAAGGTCTCAGAGCTCTTCTCCTCCACATAGTCTCCGGTGAAAGATCCGCGTAAATCTGAATATCCATTTCTCCATATTTAATTACTGGTTTTCCCTTAATTTTCCTCCAGATTTTTTCTTTATCTTGAAGCTCATAGAATTTAACCAGAATATCTGTCAGCCTTTCCTTCCCCAGATTCCCATGGAGTTTCCCTTGTCTAGAAATTCCATCTATTTTAGTCCTTTCCATATCAGAATTTTCCATTATAGAGTTTAATATTTTGCAAACCATCTCATACAATATTTCTCCTTTTGGGCTTTCTGGAACCCCTCGTATTCTAATAATTCTTCTCCTTTCTCTGTTCTCTTGTATCTCCGCCTTATACAACAATTTTTCCTGAATTTTCCCCATATTGATTATCTTCTTTTCTAATTCGGAAATAATTTGGGTCTGATTTTTAACTTTCTGCTCCGTCTCCTCCAAGCTTACCAGCAGCTGCCCCAAATCATTCAGAATATTTACCATTTCTTGTTTTATTGTTCTCGCCAATTCCTTAAACATTTCTGCCATCTCTTTTTTGTTTGGTATTTGTAGATCTTTTTCGAGCTCTATATTTTCTGATATTTGTTGGTTACTAATATTCGGATTCAATAACTGTCTGGGGCTATTTTGCGGGCCAAAGTCTATTCTTCTTTTTTCATTTCTACTCTGAGGCCTTTCTGGGGTTACATTTCCCTGGGACGTATATTTTTTGATAGTGCCAGTTTGGGTCCCTTTAAGCCCACTCCCTTTTACACTTTTATTTTTCATTTCTTCTGTGACTTATATTTTTTCCTTTAAAGAGTCATAGATTCTTATAGGAAGAAACAACCATTGATATGCCAGTCCCAGTCCTATCTGTTCACTTTTCTTTTAGCTTATTCCTTCACCGTTCTTCTTATTTATATTCTCTGGGAGTCCCCCCTTTTTTTCTTGCACTCTGCTTCCCCACGAACTTAATACAGGATTTATATATGAAGCCACAGCCAGACTCACTCACCCATTTGCACTTCTCTTTTTGTGAGACGGCTCCAGGCTTTCTCCTTCAGTCCATCCAGCAGGTCAGCTTTTCTTCTTCTCCTTTCAAGGGGGCTCCCCTGGATAACGCCGCCGCCATAGTCAGCCATCTCCATTTCCTTCTATTCTCCCCATTCCTACCTTCCCTTCCACGCTTACCCTTCCATCATTGTTCTCTCCCTCATTCCTTCCTTCCTTTCCTCCCCTCCTTTCTTTCTTTCTTTCTTTTTTCTTTCTTTCTTTCTTTCTTTCTTTCTTTCTTTCCTTCTCTACTTTCTTGCCTCCCCTCCCCTCTTTTCCCTTCATTCCTTTCTTCCCTTCCTTCCTTCCCTCACTTCCTTCCTTCCTTCTTTCCTGCCATTCCTATCCCTTTGTCCCTCCCCTTCCCTTCTCTTCCCTACCATTTCTTTCCTTTTCCTTTCTTTCTTCTTTCCTTCCTGCTTTCCCTGCCTTCCTTCCTTCCTTCCTTCCTTCTATCCTTCCTGCCTCTCTTCTATCCCTCCCTCCCCTTCCTTTTCCTTCCATCCCTTAATCCCCTCCCTTCCATTTATTCTTTAACTCATTACCTTTTTCCTCATCTCATCTCTTCCCTTTGCTTCAATTTCAGCCTTCTTTCCTTTCTGCATTCCTTTCTGTCCTTCCCTCCCCTTCCCTTCCTTTCTTTTTCTTACCTTTCCATTCTTTTTTCTTTCCTTTATTTTCCTTGCCTTTATTTTCCTTGCCTTTCTTTTCCTTCCTTCCTTCCTTCCTTCCTTCCTTCCTTCTTTCCTTTTCTCCCTTGCTCATTTTCTATCCTATCCTATCTTTTCCTACCCTCCCCTTCCTTCATTCCCTTCCCTTCTTTTCATTCCATCCTTCATGACCTTCTTTTCATCCTTTCCTTCACTTCCATCCCTACAATCCTTCCTCTCTTCTTTCCTTTTGTCCCCCCTCCCCATCTCCATTTCCTTCTCTTCTTTCTTCATCCCTACCTTCCCTTCCATCCTTACCCTTCCATCCTTGTTCCCTCCCTCATTCCTTCCTTATTTTCCTTTCCTCCCCTCCTTTCCTTTGTGGTGGTTTATGTAAGAATTTATTCTGCTTAGGTAGGGCGGTGTCCTTTCGATTAAACAAAATATCGCAGTGCCTCCAGCCGTTAAAATACGGCAAATATTTAATGAACCAATAATTTGGACACCTTAATAATTTGATCACCACTTAATAATATACCTTGAGTCCTTTTAGCCAGTATGATTTCGTACCATATACACAAAAATTGCCTTATAATAAATAAATAAATACATTTATTTATGTACAAAATTTATATATATATTAACACAAACGCAAAAGACTGGTGATAAATGTATACTTGTACATACAATCAAAAATATAATATACTAATTCTATACACCAAACAACAGATATAGATAATAGTAAAGATTAAAATCAAATTTAGTGATAGGTGGTAATTTATAGTACTTCAGAGATCATTTCTCACAAAACGTGGCCATAGAAATGTGAGAAAATATTCCCTGATAAATTGCACTATAACCAACTACAAATTAATGAATTATGCAATATCTATAATTTCAATATCAAATCAAATAATTTTTAGCAGTAATAATTATGTATATATCTATATACTAAACACCCAATACAATTACTATCAATCTATGCAAGAGAGGAAATATAAAATACAATATCAACTCTTAGCAGTCTCACCACACCCAGAACCTGGATTATGAGGCCTCCCCAGCGGATCCAGTGGGCAGCTGGAACTTCTTCAGAAGAATGGCCGCAGGGAGCAAGTGAGAGTGCAATAGGTTGCAGTGTTTAGAAAAAGTGTAGGAGTGTAGAAGTTCAGAAGTTTAGGAGAAGTTTAAAAAAATTGAGAAGCAGCTCTTAGAAGATTTAGAAGTAGTATTGAAAGATTGAGAAGTAGTTCTTCAGATGGGACAGATTTCAGCTCTTTAAATTCTCCTCCTTGTGGGTTGGTTTTTCTTTATCTTTTTTTTCTTTTTAGCATGATCTTATGCGAGGTGCATGGCTTTTTTATACCATCCAAACCTTTGTTTTAAAAGACCCTCCCAACAGGCTTTTTGATTGGCAGGTCGAGAAGTGTGTGTACATAAGATATCTCTCACCTGTCCACTGGGGGGCAGTCAGGGATCACAAAACAATTTGAGTATTAATGATGACTCATGCTTTGATTGGAATTAAAGATAACTTTAGGTATTAAATATATATATCTTATCCAAATGTAGTTAATTTCACTACTACCTTAGAAAGATATATGTTCATTCAGTTCCTTGATATTTCAACCGTTTGCAACATTTGATTTCTGATGGAAATATATAATTGATACCAATTCACAACATATCTTATTCTTACATCATTTCATACTTAATTTAGTGGTATGCAATCCCCAACTCTGCTGCATATATTTTCCTTTGATAAAAGTTTTAATAATATGTCTTTTTATAATGTCTCTGTGGGTAGATATCAACTTCTTGGCTTCATATGTCCTAAGTTTAACCTTTTGGTTTTAGGAATTAAGTTTTCATGAGTAGGAAACCCTCTCTTTACCTGTTGATTGTGTGTGAGTTAAGGTAAACAGCCATTTCTACTTTTATCCTTGGTGAACAATAGTATATTGTGCCAGTCCGAGAAGTTTGTTGGTTCATCACACTCTCCAAGGTTTTATTTAATCTTCTCAGACCTACAAGTCTCCTCTCACCATTGTTATTTTGGTCAGGTGTGATGACTCACTGGTGGACAATAGTATATTGTGCCAGTCCACATGGCAGTGTTTGTTTTTGATAATTAACTTTCCAGCCATTGAAACATTTTCTGGCTTTCATAAACCATGGGATTTATTTGAGGAGACATATGTTTATCAGGTCTTTGGTTAATCCACATCAGATTCCCCATTGTCTTTTCTGGAACTTTATTTAATCACCTGTAGGCATTTCAATGGTGTTGTGTGTTCCATTGTCCTTCACAAGTTTCTCCCACTCATTGTGTGTGTGATCCACTAGAAAGTCACTGAAATTCCAACCAAGAAATGTTAACTCCTCACAGACAGCTGGGCTTCTTAATTTTGGAATAAAAATCATATATTTAATGAATAGTCCCCCAAAAGTCACTACACCTTCCTTCTCTACTTTCTTGCCTGTTTCCCTCCCCTCCCCTCTTTTCCCTTCCTTCCTTTCTTCTCTATCTTCCTTCCCTTCCTTCTTTTCTTCCTTCTTTCCTTCCTTCCCTTCCCTCCGTCCCTTCCCTTCTCTCCCTACTCTTTCTTTCATTTCCCTTCCTTCCTTCTTTCCTTCCTGCTTTCCCTGCCTTCCTTCTTGCCTTCATTTTATCCCTCCCTCCCTTTCTCTTTCCTTCCATCCATTATTCCCCTTCCTTCCTTTTATTCTTTCTTTCCTTATTCTTCTTCTCCTCCCTTCCCTATGCTTCAATTTATCCCCTTCTTTCCTTTCTGCATTCCCTTCTTCCCTTCCCTCCCCTTCCCTTCCTTTCCCTTCCTTCCTTCCTTCCTACCTTCTCTCCTTCCTTCCCTTTCTTCCTTCTTTCCTCTTCTCCCTTCCTCCCTTTCCTATCCTATCCTATCTTTTCTTTCTTTCTGTCCTTCCTGACCTTCTTTTCTTCCTTTCCTTCACTTCTATCACTACAAGCCTTCCTCTCTTCTTTCCTTCCTTCCCCCTCCCCATCTCCATTTCCTTCTATTCTTCCTTCATCCCTACTTTCCCTTCCATGCTTACCCTTACATCCTTGTTCCCTCCATCATTCCTTCCTTCCTTTCCTTTCCTCCCCTCCTTTCTTTCTTTCCTTCCCTACTTTCTTGCCTTCTTCCCTCCCATCGCCTCCCCTCTTGTCCCTTCCTTCCTTTCTTCTCTTCCTTCCTTCCTTCCCTCCCTTCCTTCCTTCCTTCTTTCTTTCCTGCTTTCCCTCCCTCCCTTCTTTCCTTTGTGCATTCCCTTCTTCCCTTCCCTCCATTCCTTCCTTTCTTTCCTTCCTACCTTTCCTTACCTTCCTTTCCTTCCCCCCTGCCCATCTCCATTTCCTTCTATTCTTTCTTCATCCCTACCTTCCCTTCCATGCTTACCCTTTCATCCTTTTTCCCTCCATCATTCCTTACTTCCTTTCCTCCTTTTCTTTCCTTCCTTACATTCTTGCCTTCTTCCCTCCCCTCTTTTCCATTCCTTCCTTTTTTCCCTTTCTTCCTTCCCTCCTTAGTTCCTTCTTTCCTTCCTTCCCTTCCCTTCTCTTCCCTACCCTTTCTTTCCTTTCCCTTCCTTCCTTCTTATCTGCCTGCTTTCTCTGCCTTCCTTCTTTCCTTCCTTCCTTCCTTACCAACTTCCATCTCTCCCTCCCTCCCCTTCCCTTTCCTTCCATCCCTTATTCCCCTCCTTTCTTTTTATTCTTTCTTTCCTTTCCTTCTTCCCCTTCTCCTCCCTTCCCTTTGCTTCAATTTCTCCCCTTCTTTGCTTTCTGCATTCCCCTCTTCCCTTTCCTCGCCTACCCTTCCTTCCTTTCTTTCCTTCCTACCTTTCCTTAACTTCCTTCCTTCCCTCCTGCTTCCTCCTACATCCCCTTCCTTCCTTTGTACATTCATCCCTTCTCTCCTTTCCTTTCATTCCTTTCCATTCCTTTCCTTTTCTTTTCTTTTCCTTACCATTCTTCTTTCTTTCTTTTCCTTTCTTTTCTTTTCCATCCTTCCTTCCATCTTCCCTGCTCTCCTTTTTTCCCTTCCTTTCCTTCTTCCTTCCCCTTCATTCATTTCTTCCCTTCCTTCCTTTCTTTCTTTCTTTCTTTCTTTCTTTCTTTCTTCCTTCCTTTCTTCCTTTCTTTCTTTCTTTCCTTCCTTCTTCGCTCAATAACTCCCTCCCCTCCCTTCCTTCCTTCCTTCCTTCCTTCTTTTCTTTTCTCCCTTCCTCCCTTTCCTATCATATCCTATCTTTTCTTTCTTCCCTCCCTCAGGAGGGGAAAAAATGAAAGTAAAGAAAAAAGAATGGAAAGGAAAGGAAAGGAGGGAAGGGAAGAGATGAAGGCACAAAGGAAGGAAGGGGGTGGAGAGCAGGAGGAAAGGAAGGAAGTTAAGGAATGGTAGGAAGGAAACAAAGGAAGGAAGGGAAAAGGGAGGGAAGGGGACTAAGGGAATGCAAAAAGGAAAGAAGGGGAGAAATGCAAGCAAAGAGAAGGGAGGAAAAAAAAAGGAATGAAAGAATAAAAGAAAGGGAGGGGAATAAGGGATGGAAGGAAAGGGAAGAGGAGGGAGGGATAGAAGGAAGGCAGGAAGGAAGGAAAGAAGGAAGGCAGGGA
>NW_028321670.1:40000-61186 GCF_062004578.1 Staurois parvus | reverse complement strand
CCCCCAACTCTCTCTGTCTTCCACTCCATATCCACCATCCCCCCCCCAACTCTCTCTGTCTTCCACTCCATATCCAACCCCCCCCCCCAACTTTCTCTCTCTTACACTCCATATCCACCCCCCCCAACTCTCTCTCTCTTCCACTCCATATCCACCATCCCCCCCCAACTCTCTCTCTCTTCCACTCCATATCCACCATCCCCCCCCCCCCAACTCTCTCTCTTCCACTCCATATCCACCATCCCCCCCCCAACTCTCTTCCACTCCATATCACCATCCCCCCCCCCCAACTCTCTCTCTTCCACTCCATATCCACCCCCCCCCCCAACACTCTCTCTCTTCCACTCCATATCACCATCCCCCCCCCCAACTCTCTCTCTTCCACTCCATATCCACCCCCCCCCCCAACTCTCAATATACCAACGAAGGAAACCAAACCACCATTGGAGTCAAATGGCCATCACAGCCTTTTATTAACAATTCAACCTCCCTGGCAGTCTGATTATGTCCATATTTTTGTGCTCAAAGCGGTACATTTTTTGCATGGAAATATGTCGTTTTTTTATTGTAGTCCTGTAATTTTTTAGGAATAACTCCCTGAAATCTGTCCCACAAGAGTCTAGTAAACATCCCGGGGAGGATAAAATTTGAAACACGAAATCATAAATTATAATTTAATAAATAATCACAAATAATAATATAATAATAATAATAAATGTAATTCAATAATTAATCACCAAAAACACTGAAATGTGAAATAGAGCGCCAAGTTGGCCCGTCGCTGAGCTCAGTCGCAGAATCGTTTTCAGTGTCTGATGAGGAATTTCCCCCACCAATCATTATCACTCAATTCTGCAAGTGGTTCTGATTTACTATCGCTGTTCTCTAGCCGGTCTAAAACCGCGTCTGACCTAAAGGGACGCTTTTTGGACGCCATGGACGTTTCTCAGTTTCCAGGCAGAAAGGGCGGTAATAATGCAGGCAGGGCGCCGGACAAAGCACTCGGGACACAATGTATGTGAAATGGGTTGATACAGGAATGTTATACGATGTGATTTTAGTGTGTTTAGTGAATGTCACTTTTTGTCATTTTAAAATTTCCCGCCAATTCCGTCCCCCGTACGTCCCGACGTCGCAGGGAACCCGGAAGACAGATGCCGGCATCAGCCGGAGGACATTGCCGGGGACACTGCAGGGGGGACATCGCGGGAGCGCAGGACAAGGTAAGTGATCGAGGGATCCCGGAGCAACACTGCAGTGTATTCCCGAGTGTAGCTGAGGGGGGGGGGAGGGGGTTACCGCTTGTGGTGCTGAAACTTTACCCCGAGCTACACTCAGGAATACCGCCAGGGGGGTTAATAGCACAAAAACATTCCTTAAAACAGAAACATACAGGAGAAGTTGCTGGTCTTAGAAGGTCCAAAACAATACCGGTCTTCTCCTGCAGAACCTTAACCATAATATTAATACTAGGCCTCCAGCTGCAACGCACGGGCTCGGAGACAACACACCATCCGCAGTGCACAACCTCCAACGTACAGGTAAACCTCGGTTAACCAGAATGCACCTGGGCACACCACACCACCGATGGGTCCCAACCATTCACTTTAGCTTCAAATTATTTGCTGCCTCCAAAGACCAACAAACTGCCCCGGAGCCACAACAAACCGGGAACTGAAAGACCCAAACAACCCCAAGGGAAGGGGGGAGGGAGGTTTCCTCTTCCGCTGCCACTCCTGCACTGGATCCTCCGACCCTCCACAAGGTGCCGAAGACCCCTCCCCCTACAATCACCAATCAGGAAATCCTATATGTTTTATTATTAAAATACAGGATTTATATTATTATTATACAGGATTTATATTATTATAATACAGGATTTATATTATTATTATTATTATTATACAGGATTTATATTATTATTATACAGAATTTATATTATTATTTATATTATTATTATTATACAGGATTTCTATTATTATTATTATACAGGAATTATATTATTATTATACAGGATTTATATTATTATTATTATACAGGATTTATATTATTATTTATATTATTATTATTATACAGGATTTTCTATTATTATTATTATACAGGAATTATATTATTATTATACAGGATTTATATTATTATTATTATACAGGATTTATATTATTTATATTATTATTATTATACAGGATTTATATTATTATTATTATACAGAAATTATATTATTATACAGGATTTATATTATTATTATACAGGAATTATATTATTATTATACAGGATTTATATTATTATTATTATACAGGATTTATATTATTATTTATATTATTATTATTATACAAGATTTATATTATTATTATCATTATACAGGATTTTATATTATTATTATTATACAGGATTTATATTATTATTATTATACAGGATTTATATTATTATTATACATGATTTATATTATTATTATTATACAGGATTTATATTATTATTATTATTATACAGGATTTATATTATTATTATTATTATTATACAGGATTTATATTATTATTATTATACAGGATTTATATTATTATTTATATTATTATTATTATACAGGATTTATATTATTATTATTATTATACAGAAAATTATATTATTATTATTATACAGGATTTATATTATTATTATACAGGATTTATATTATTATTATACAGAATTTATATTATTATTATTATTATACAGGATTTATGGCGCCAACAGTTTGCTCAGCGCTGTACAATATAACGGGAGATAATACAGCAACAATACAGAGCAATACAAGAGGGATAGGAGGGCCTGATCCAGGGAGCTTACAATCTAAGAGGGAGGGGCTGATCCTGGGAGCTTACAATCTAAGAGGGAGGGGCTGATCCTGGGACCTTACAATCTAAGAGGGAGGGGCTGATCCTGGGAGCTTACAATCTAAGAGGGAGGGCCTGATCCTGGGAGCTTACAATCTAGGAGGGAGGGGCTGATCCTGGGAGCTTACAATCTAGGAGGGAGGCCCTGATCCTGGGAGCTTACAATCTAAGAGGGAGGGCCTGATCCTGGGAGCTTACAATCTAAGAGGGAGGGCCTGATCCTGGGAGCTTACAATCTAGGAGGGAGGGGCTGATCCTGGGAGCTTACAATCTAGGAGGGAGGCCCTGATCCTGGGAGCTTACAATCTAAGAGGGAGGGGCTGATCCTGGGAGCTTACAATCTAGGAGGGAGGGGCTGATCCTGGGAGCTTACAATCTAGGCGGGAGGGGCTGATCCTGGGAGCTTACAATCTAGGAGGGAGGACCTGATCCTGGGAGCTTACAATCTAAGAGGGAGGGCTGATCCTGGGAGTTTACAATCTAAGAGGGAGGGGCTGATCCTGGGAGCTTACAATCTAAGAGGGCGGGGCTGATCCTGGGAGCTCACAATCTAGGAGGGAGGGCCCTGATCCTGGGAGCTTACAATCTAGGAGGGAGGGGCTGATCCTGGGAGCTCACAATCTAGGAGGGAGGGCCCTGATCCTGGGAGCTTACAGTCTAAGAGGGAGGGGCTGATCCTGGGAGTTTACAATCTAGGAGGGGAGGCCCTGATCCTGGGAGCTTACAATCTAGGAGGGAGGGGCTGATCCAGGGAGCTTACAATCTAGGAGGGAGGGGCTGATCCAGGGAGCTTACAATCTAGGAGGGAGGGGCTGATCCTGGGAGCTTACAATCTAGGAGGGAGGGGCTGATCCTGGGAGCTTACAATCTAGGAGGGAGGGGCTGATCCTGGGAGCTTACAATCTAGGAGGAAGGGGCTGATCCTGGGAGCTTACAATCTAGGAGGGAGGGGCTGATCCTGGGAGCTTACAATCTATGGGGGAGGGGCTGATCCTGGGAGCTTACAATCTATGGGGGAGGGGCTGATCCTGGAAGCTTACAATCCAAGAGGGAGGCCCTGATCCTGGGAGCTTACAATCTAGGAGGGAGGCCCTGATCCTGGGAGCTTACAATCTAGGAGGGAGGCCCTGATCCTGGGAGCTTACAATCTAGGAGGGAGGGGCTGATCCTGGGAGCTTACAATCTAGGAGGGAGGGGCTGATCCTGGGAGCTTACAATCTAGGAGGGAGGCCCTGATCCTGGGAGCTTACAATCTAGGAGGGAGGGGCTGATCCTGGGAGCTTACAATCTAGGAGGGAGGGGCTGATCCTGGGAGCTTACAATCTAAGAGGGAGGGGCTGATCCTGGGAGTTTACAATCTAGGAGGGAGGGGCTGATCCCGGGAGTTTACAATCTAGGAGGGAGGGGCTGATCCCGGGAGCTTACAATCTAGGAGGGAGGGGCTGATCCTGGGAGCTTACAATCTAAGAGGGAGGGGCTGATCCTGGGAGCTTACAATCTAGGTTTTACAACCTTCCCACTTTTTCCTTGACCCTGTACTGTCTCTCCTTCCCTCCTCACACAGTCATGTCTGCCCCTCCGCACCTAGAAAATGATTATTTTCCCCATCGGGGTCCCTACAGCAAAGTCCACCTTTTACATGACTTCTTGCGATTTTCCTTTAAAAAGAATCCGGCTTTAAAGCTATTATTTTTTTTTTTTTGCAAATGTTATTTAAAACCATTTATTATCCTTTTTTTAAAACATGATTTACCTTAATTTAGAAGAGAAAAAATCCTGATTCTTCCCTATGAAACCCATCAAGGAGTTCCATCCTCTGACAGCTCAGCGCTCGAATGTCGGCGTTTCTGACGGCACCAATTATGGGGTAATTAGGCCATTTTGGTCTCATCTGCCCAGAATGACTCACATTGCGATTCTCTGACGGGCAGCACGTAAGAATCAATAACCGCACTGGAGGCACCGCAAACCTGCTGAGACTAGGCTGAAGGCTTGGTAATGGACTGGATGGCCAATCCATGGAACGTTCGTCCTCCACACTTGCGTGGCTCGTGGTACACTTCACTTCACTTTGGCGCAGTCTAGCTGACAGTCGGCGGTCGGCTGATTGGCCGGGTTCAGGCCACAGATAGACACCATCTCCTGTCATTGATTTCTTACATAAATGGCCATCGTGACCCTCTACATCCCACACAGAGAGCCTCTTACGATGAAGACAAGCCAATGTCACTTGGTTGCCTCGGTAACAATGTATGGCAGTTAACATAACAGCAGTTCATGTCCTTCTTATGGGAACGTTACTAGTCTCCAATGGCAGATGTAGGAGCCCCACCGTCAGGAGTGAAAAGGGCCACAAATGGGAATTCCAAGCTGAGATTTGAACCCGTCTTCTTCTCAGCATGGAAGTCCAAAACATTTAGCTTCTCTGAGACGTTTGTTGTTTTTTGGGCAGAAGATCCTCCTAGCTGGCAGCGTTGTACAGATGACGCCACGCACCAAAAACCTTTTATACAATCAGATTGTGAGACGCGTTTCCTAACAAGCATCTGTCCCAAAACCCCAATTACTCCCCACCCTGCTCCTGGCAACCTTTAGAATACATGTGTTTAACACAAGGCCCATGGGCCGAATCTGGCCCTCCAAACCATCGTGTGGCCCTCGCACAACTCCTGCAGCAACCCCCTCATCTCTGCCCCCACCTTGTCTCAGGGGTAGGAAAAGAGAGGAGGCCAGATCCTGCACTTCTCTTTGCAGTCACAGAGAGGCTTATCTCTGCCCACCCCTTCCTTCTCCCCTGGTCTCAGCAGTTGGCAGCAAAGAGGTGAACAGTACTCCTCCTACAGATCCTGCGCCTCTCTGTGCAGCCATAGCACCCCCTTGTCTCCGCCTCCCCTGGTCTCAGCAGTCAGCAAGCAGAGAGGAGGACAGGACTCCTACTAATGATCCTGTGCCTCTCTGTGCAGCCACAGCATCCTCATCTATGCCCCCCACCTCATCTCAGCAGTCAGCAAACAGAGGAGGACAGAACTCTTCCTACAGATCCTGCTCCTATCTGTGCAGCCAGAGCACACTCATCTATGCCCCCCACCTCCTCTCAGCAGTCAGCAAGCAGAGAGGAGGACAGAACTCCTCCTAATGATCCTGTGCCTCTCTGTGCAGCCACAGCATCCTCATCTATGCCCCCCACCTCATCTCAGCAGTCAGCAAACAGAGGAGGACAGAACTCTTCCTACAGATCCTGCTCCTATCTGTGCAGCCAGAGCACACTCATCTATGCCCCCCACCTCCTCTCAGCAGTCAGCAAGCAGAGAGGAGGACAGAACTCCTCCTAATGATCCTGTGCCTCTCTGTGCAGCCACAGCATCCTCATCTATGCCCCCCACCTCATCTCAGCAGTCAGCAAACAGAGGAGGACAGAACTCCTCCTACAGATCCTGTGCCTCTCTGTGCAGCCGCAGCACCCCCTCATCTACACCCCCCCCCCCCGTCTCAGCAGTCAGCATCAGAGAGAAGGACAGGACTCCTACTATAGATCCTGTACCTCTCTGTGCAGTCACAGCATCCTCATCTATGCCCCCCACCTCCTCTCAGCAGTCAGCAAACAGAGAAGGACAGAACTCCTCCTACAGATCCTGTGCCTCTCTGTGCAGCCGCAGCACCCCCTCATCTACACCCCCCCCCCCCCCGTCTCAGCAGTCAGCATCAGAGAGAAGGACAGGACTCCTACTATAGATCCTGTACCTCTCTGTGCAGTCACAGCATCCTCATCTATGCCCCCTACCTTGTCTCAGCAGTCAGCAAGCAGAGAGGAGGACAGAACTCCTCCTACAGATCCTGCACTTCTCTGTGCAGCCGCAGCACCCTCATCTATGCCCCCCACCTCCTCTCAGCAGTCAGCAAGCAGAGAGGAGGACAGAACTCCTTCTAATGATCCTGTGCCTCTCTGTGCAGCCACAGCATCCTCATCTATGCCCCCCACCTCCTCTCAGCAGTCAGCAAACAGAGGAGGACAGAACTCCTCCTACAGATCCTGCACCTCTCTGTGCAGCCGCAGCATCCCCTCATCTATGCCCCCCACCTCGTCTCAGCAGTCAGCAAACAGAGGAGGACAGAACTCCTCCTACAGATCCTGTGCCTCTCTGTGCAGCCGCAGCACCCCCTCATCTACACCCCCCCCCCTGTCTCAGCAGTCAGCATCAGAGAGAAGGACAGGACTCCTCCTATAGATCCTGCACCTCTCTGTGCAGCCACAGCACCTCCTGGTCTCCAGCTCCCCTGGTCTCAGCAGTCAGCAGCAGGGAGGAGCACCTCCTGGTCTCCAGCTCCCCTAGTCTCAGCATTTAGTAAACCCTGGAGATGACACCAGCCCTCCTCTAGTCCTTCTCCAGACCTTGCACTTTCTGGTGGTCCTGATGGTGGTAGGTGGGTAACACCTTTTTTCCACTCCTTTTCACTGCGGAAAGTTCTGCAGGAATGTTCATCATGGTGTTGTCTGGTTTGTGTCATGGAGTGATTGGAATACGGACAGCGCCACTGAAAATCAATAAACCAACCAATATATATATATATGAAGAGGCGAGTAATCCGACCCTTGACAAGGCGCACACAGGAACCACAGAAGGCAGCGCTCCTCCTGCGTAGGATCTCAAAGTGCTGATACAAATCTAAAGAAATCCTTAAAACAAAAGTGTATATAAATCAATATTATATATCTATCACAAAAATAATAAATTATCTCCAGAAAAAATTGTCCTTTTACAACTTGTTCAATAAGCCAAGAGTGTGGGAGAAAAAAATATATAAAATGTCCAAAAACCATAAAAATATAATAAAATATATGTGCTTTTATCTTCAATGTTCAAACTTCATGTGAAAAAAACACAGAAATCTCTGTGCACAAATCCCCCACCAAATAGATTGGGTGAACCAGAGCAATATGCTGGTCAGATTATAAACCAGCACAAACGCTTCTGGGCGGGGCTTCAGGAGGTGACATCACCGCATTCAGCGAGCTGCCGCCAATCTGCCTCATACCAACCAATGAGATCATCGGTTGCCAAGGACATGTCTGGCGGCCAGCACAGCTTTCTGTTTTGCCAGCAATAGTATAGAGAGGAGGAGAGAGCTGGGAGGAGGTGCAGGCTGAGCTCTCTCTCTCCGCTCTCTACACAGGAGATAACAGTGTTCTCCTTCTCTTCATTCACAGGAGTTAACAGTGCTCTCCTTCTCTTCAGTCACAGGAGATAACAGTGCTCTCCTTCTCTTCAGTCACAGGAGTTTACAGTGCTCTCCTTCTCTTCAGTCACAGGAGATAACAGTGTTCTCCTTCTCTTCATTCACAGGAGTTAACAGTGCTCTCCTTCTCTTCAGTCACAGGAGATAACAGTGCTCTCCTTCTCTTCAGTCACAGGAGATAACAGTGCTCTCCTTCTCTTCAGTCACAGGAGTTTTACAGTGCTCTCCTTCTCCTCAGTCACAGAAGATAACAGTGCTCTCCTTCTCTTCAGTCACAGGAGTTAACAGTGCTCTCCTTCTCTTCAGTCACAGGAGATAACAGTGCTCTCCTTCTCTTCAGTCACAGGAGTTAACGGTGCTCTCCTTCTCTTCAGTCACAGGAGTTAACGGTGCTCTCCTTCTCTTCAGTCACAGGAGTTTTACAGTGCTCTCCTTCTCCTCAGTCACAGGAGTTAACGGTGCTCTCCTTCTCTTCAGTCACAGGAGTTTACAGTGCTCTCCTTCTCCTCAGTCACAGGAGTTTACAGAGGCTCTCACATTGGAATATACAGGAGGGAAAGGAGCTGGGAGGGGTGGGGGAGCACACAACCCACACCTCTCCGGCTCTCTCCTCTCTGCTGCTGTCACCACTTCTGTAGGAACAGAAATTGTGCTTGGAGAGGGGTTTTTCTAGGAGGGGGATTTGGGGAGGGTTGTAGTAGGAGGGAGGATGGGGAGGGGGATTTGAGGGAGGGTTGTGGTAGGAGGGTGATTTTGGGGGGGGGGGGGGGGTATGCTAAGAGGGGGGATTTGGAAGGGGGTTGTGGTAGGAGGGAGGATGGGTAGGGGGAGGGTTGTAGTAGGAGGGTGATTTCGGGGGGGGGGGGGGAGAATAGTTGTGCTAAGAGGGGGAGATTTGGAAGGGGGTTGTGGTAGGAGGGAGGATGGGTAGGGGATTTGGGGGAGGGTTGTGGTAGGAGGGAAGGGAACTTATTTGTGAAATGTCAATCAAAGATTAAAAACAACTGCCATCTAGAATATGATAATGAAGAAATACTTCATATTAACGGCCCCACTAACGTCAGTTAACCCCCCTGGCGGTATTCCTGAGTGTAGCTCGGGGTAAAGTTTCAGCACCACAAGCGGTAACCCCCCCCCCCCAGCTACACTCGGGAATACACTGCAGTGCTGCTCCGGGATCTCTTCTTCACTTACCTTGTCCTGCGCTCCCGCGATGTCCCCCCTGCAGTGTCCCCGGCAATGTCCTCCGGCCGATGCCGGCATCTGTCTTCCGGGTTCCGTTCCCTGCGACGTCGGGACGTACGGGGGACGCAACTGGCGGGAAATTTAAAAATGTCAAAAAGTGACATTCACTGAATTCACTAAAATCACATCGTATAACATTCCTGTATCAAACCATTTCACATACATTTTGTCCCGAGTGCTTTGTCCGGCGCCCTGCCTGCATTATTACCGCCCTTTCTGCCTGGAAACTGAGAAACGTCCATGGCGTCCAAAAAGCGTCCCTTTAGGTCAGACGCGGTTTTAGACCAGCTAGAGAACAGCGATAGTAAATCAGAACCACTTGCAGAATTGAGTGATAATGATTGGTGGGGGAAATTCCTCATCAGACACTGAAAACGATTCTGCGACTGAGCTCAGCGACGGGCGAACTTGGCGCTCTATTTCACATTTCAGTGTTTTTGGTGATTATATTATTGAATTACATTTATTATATTATTATTTTTTATGATTATTTATTAATGATATATAAATATAATGATTTCGTGTTTCAAATTTTCTCCTCCCCGGGATGTTTACTAGACTCTTGTCCGGACAGATTTCAGTGAGTTATTCCTAAAAATTACAGCCTACAATAAAAAAAATACATATACATCCATGCAAAAAAAGGTACCGCTTTGAGCACAGAAATCCTGACATAATCAGACCACTAGGGAGGCTACTGAACTTTCATCCACAATATAGGGACTCAAACATCGTATACAGATAAAATAACTGGACGTGAGCTGTACCCAACTCTCATAAACAGGAACATATGATCCCCAATTGGCAGCTTATTACAGATACATCAGATATGAATGTCGAAGTAGATGAGTCACATTGGAAACGTGATTCTCCTGTCTTCCAACGTAAATATGGGAACTCACTAACAGAATAGGCCAGACGTGACAGCTGGATAACAGGGGCTGGCTGGGGCCCAGGATGAGAATCAAAAACTGTTTACATTTTACCCTTTACACCACGCCATAAAAAAAAGAAAAAAGAAAAGTGAAATCAGCTTTTATAGGCAAACGCGAAGCAAGACATTTGCAGAGTGTGCATTCAGAATGTAGTCAACGTTTTCAATGTTGTTATATTGCAGCCTGATACTACCGTCCTTTAAATGAATAGTTTTCTCATCATTCTACACTCAGTACCCCATAATGACAAAGTGAAAACCTAACTTTAGAAATGTTTGCAAATGTATGAAAAAGGAAAACCCGAAATCTCACATTGGCGTAAGTATGCAGAACCTTTGTAAAAACACTAGAGGTTTAGCTCAGGTGCCTCCCATTTCTCTTGGTCATTGCTGAGAAGTTTCTACACCAGGGGCGGACTGACCATTTGGAAACTCGGGCACTGCCTGAGGGCCCAGGGTCAGTAGGGGGCCCCATGAGATGCCCCTGGTACCTTTTTCATAGGCTCTTTTGAGTTTGGGCAAGGACACAGGGGCCCCATGATCCCCTATTGCTCAGGGGCCCCATGAGTTGTCAGTCTGCCCCTGTTCTACACCTTGATTGAAGGCCACCAGTGGTAAATTTAATTGATTGGACATGATTTGGAAAGGCACACCCCTCTCTAAAAAAAGGCTTCTCAACTGACAATACATACTGGATCAGAGCAAAAGCCACGAGATCAAAGGAACTGCCTGCAGAGCTCAGATACAAATAATTGCAAGGCACAGATCTGGGGAAGGCTACCAAAAAAAAATTGTTGCTGCACTGTAGGTTTTCAGAAGCACAGTGGCCTTCATAATTCTCAAACGGAAGAAGTTTGGCACAACTGGGACTCTTCCCAGGGCTGGTCGCCCGGCCAAACTGAGAAATCGGGGGGAGAAGGACCTTAGTAAAAAAGGTGACCAAGAACCTGATGGTCACTCTAACTGAGCTCCAGGAATCCTGTGTGGAGACGGGTTAAAGTTTCAGAAGGACAACCAACACTGCAGCCCTCCACCGATCTGGGCTTTATGGCTAGACAGAAGCCTCTCCTCAGTGCAAAAGACATGAAAGTCCGCTTAGAGTTTGCAAAAAAGCACCTGAAGGACCATCAGACTGTGAGGAACTAGATTCTCTGGTCTGATGAAACCAAGATTGAACTGTTTGGCCTCAATTCTTAACATTATGTCTGTAGGAATCTAAGCACCACTCGTCATCTGCCCAATACCATCCCAACAGTGAAGCATGGTGGTGGCATCATGCTGTAGGGGTGTTTTTCAGCAGCAGGGACTGGGAGGCTGGTCAGAGTTGAAGAAAAACCAAATGGAGCAAAGTACAGAGATATCCTCAATAAAACCCTGTTCCACAGAGCTCCGGACCTCAGACTGTGAGGAAGAAGATTCTCTGGTCCGTTGAAACCACGACTGAACTGTTTGACATCAATTCTAAACATATCCTAAGGAAACCGGGCACTGTTCACTGTAGTATCAGGCTGTGACATAACAAAATTTAAAAAAAGTGAAGGGGGAATACTTTTTGAATGCTCTGTATTTTCAGTTTGCAAACAGTAAATCAAGGCTTTCCCTATCCCCCACCCTGAATGGTAACTGGGTAGGATAAGTCAGTTAGAGACCACTTTAGTTCTAGTAAGGACCTAATTCCCCTAACCTACATGTAAGTGATTTATAAAGAATTTGAACCTTTTTTTCTTTGTTGTAGGCAGGAGTTCTGTTCACTGATTGGTGGAGAGTGGCCCTCCATTTAGTAGAAAAGGATCGCCTGCTGGTGGGTGTGGGCCATTTCCAGCACGGCAAGAACTCTTAGTGAGGGAGAAAACAAAGAATAACCATTTGGGCTCACTATGGAGTTTCCCTGCCCAAGGGGTAGACAGAGCAATGGACCGGACAAGGGTTTTAAATGCTCCTTTGAGAGGAAGGGTTTTGAAGGGTGGACCTGCCAAAATGAAGAGCACCTATATTGCTATCATGGTGGACATTTGTCATTTGTTTGTGAAATTAAAGTAACAGCTCGTGTGTGTAAGCCCATTATGTTCCATGCCAGTGGCATTTCCTGGGCAAAAACTTCATTCTGTGTCCCCCTGGCTTAAGTTTCCATGTCCTCCTTCTTGATCCAGTTTCTAGGTTTTGACTCATGTTGACTCGTCTTTGCTCTTGATTACAGGTGTTCTCTTCCCCCTTGTTCCAACCTTCTGCCTTGTTCTTGACCATAAACTCTTCACATTCTTCCAGCTGTTGACAACATGAGTCTATCTGAAGACTGCAACCTTGGAGTTGTGTAGTGATTAATCTCTAGGAAGCTACTAGAAATAATTGGGTTCTCCTACCTGTCCCTTGGCTACCTGCCCTATATCTGGATCCTACTCCCCACCAAACCTCTGACAAACAATCAGGTTCCTGTCACTACGGTCTTTTTAACACTTATTGCAGTTCTCAAACTGGAGAGAGGGTTTCGGGGGGGAAGGATATCCAAAAACCACAGAACGGGAGGACAGATACCCCAAGTCAGAAGTAGATCCCATCAGAGCGACCTCTAAAGTATTCAGAGTATTTACTTGCTTCCAAATTTGACTTCTGTCCCTTTGTAAGAAGCCAAAAAGTCCATGGGTAAAGGTCCCTCTTCCAAGGTCCACACTACAGATTCTACCCAGCTCCTATGCCACCTTCTTCAGGCAAGAGTATCTCTACTCAGCTCAGTGCTCCTCAGGCATTGTTGAATGGCTTGGTATCCAAGGCCCCCAGCTTATTGTGAGGCCAGATCCTGATAGCAGTTCTTCACACAAGCCTCCTTATGGGTAAAAGCCTCATGGGAGATAATAAATGTTTGGAAGCACCTTTCCAAAATTATCTCCCCAGCCTATACCTCCAAAACCTCAGGGATTGGCTGTGTCAGATAAATATTCTTGACCTAGGGGTGCAGGATACTCAGAAAGCACAGAATAGGAGGACAGATTTACTGGATCAACAGTAGGTTCTTTGAGAGCGACCTCTAAGAAAGATGCCGATAGGCCAAGGACATCCAGATAAATTTGTGCCTATCTGAGAGCAGTCCCAGTGTTTTGGTGTTCCCGAATCGGACTTCTGTACCTCAGTTAGAAGGCAAAAATACCCATATCCATGGGAAAAAGTCCCTGTTCCAAGGTCCAGACAGCAGCTTCTCTGCAACCCTGTTTGAGCAAAAGTATCTCTGTTCAGCCCATAGCCCTTTGTCCATTCACTTCATTGAGTGGCTTGATTTCCAAGGCCCTCCACTCATGGTGAGGCCAGGCCCTGACATCTGTTCTTCATACAAGCCTCCTTCCAGGTAAAAGCTCCAGGGGAAGAATTCTGGTAAGGTGCTCCCAAACGTGTCATCTTCCCAGACCATACCTTTGAACAACACTATCAGGGATTGGCTGCATCAATAAGTATGCATTACCTAGCATTGCAGGATACCCCAAAAAAGCACAGAAAAGGAAGACAGATATACAGAACCATAAGAAGGTCTATGAGAATGACCTCTAA
The DNA here is from genome assembly GCF_062004578.1 of Staurois parvus. Taxonomy (NCBI): domain Eukaryota; kingdom Metazoa; phylum Chordata; class Amphibia; order Anura; family Ranidae; genus Staurois; species Staurois parvus. Next base: position 47,371 of record NW_028321670.1, on the reverse strand, counting down.
AATAAATGTTGATAGAGGACAAGATGAATCTGTGACTATCTGAGATCAGTCCCAGTGTTTTGTTGCTGCAGAATATGACTTCTGTCCCTCAACTAGAAGACAAAAACACCCAAGTCTGTGGGAAAAACTTCCTCTTCCAAGGTCCAGACAGCAGCTTCTATCCAGCTCCTCTGAAACCCCGTTCAGGCAAAAGTATCTCTGTTCAGCCCATAGCCCTTTCATCCATTCACTTTGTTGAGTGGCTTGGTATCCAAGGCCCTCTACTCATGGTGAGGCCTGGCCCTGATAGCAGCTTTTCATATAAGCCTCCTTCCAAGTAAAAGTCCCACGGGAAGGGAGTTTTGGAAAGTAGCTTCGAAGCATTTATGTTCCTAGACTTTGCCCCCAACACCTTCATGGATTGGCTGCGTCAGTTAGTATTCATGACCTAGGGCTGCAGGATACCCAAAAAAGAACAGAACAGGAGGACATATATACTGGATTGGCAGTAGGTTCTTTGGGAGTGACTTCTAAAACAAATGCTGACAGAAGACAACCAGATAAATCCATGACTCTTTGAGAGAGGTCCCTGTGTTTTCTTGCTCCCAAATTTGACTTCTGTCCCTCAATAAAGACAAAAATACCTACGTCTATGGGCAAAGGTCCCCCTTCCAAGATCCAGGCAGCAGCTACTTCCCAGCTCCTCTGTGACCCTCTTCAGGCAAAAGTATCTCTGTTCAGCCCATAGCCCTTCATCAAATCATTCTGTTGAGTGGCTTACTATCCAGGGACCTCTACTCATGGTGAGTCCGGGCCCCGACAGCAGCTCATTATACAAGCCTCCTTCCAGGTAAAAGTCCCAAGGGAAAGAGTTTAGGAAAGGTGTTTCAAAACATTTATCTTCCCAGACAATGCCCCCAAAACCTTCAGGGGCTGGCTGTGTCAGATAAATATTCATGACCTAGGGGTGCAGGATAGCAGAACAGCACAGAATATTAGGACAGATACACTGGATCAGCAATAGGTTCTTTGACAGCGACCTCTAAAATAGATGCTGATAGCCCAAGGACAACCGGATAAATCTGTGACTATCAGAGAGCAGTCCCAGTTTTTTCTTTGCTGCCGAATCTGACTTCTGCCACTCAGTAAGAAGACAAAAAATACCTAACTCAAAGGTTCCTCTTTAAAATAATAGATATATGCAGCGCTAAGAGACAATATAATCAAATGGATATCTTAAATCATAAATTCTGTACATCCAAATACCTAAAGAGTAAGTGGGCACTGATGGTAGTGCAAGATTAGCGCAGTGATGGTCACGTCTGAAAACGACGCTTAAATATATTCTAGATCAAGTGATAAAGTGACAGTGGTAGTGAGTCCAATCACAGAATAGTAGAGTTCATCCAAAATAGTGCTCCGTGTTCTGTGACTTTGTCAGGGAACGAGAAGATCGCTGCGGCGCACGAATCTGCACATATGTAGGATCCCGACAAAACATACAGGCAGGTGGGCACTAGGACCCAGGCGTGCCTGTCAGCAATGACTGCGCCGGGCAGGCACTAGGACCCAGGCGCGCCTGTCAGCGCCGGGCGGGCTATTTAAACCAGCTCTTGCAATGCTCACATTGCCGTATGGTCTTGTTCCTGTTTATCCTGTTCCTGTGAGAGTATCTTGTTGCCGAACCCAGCCTGATCCTGATTACTGCTGACCATCTCCTGCCCTGACTCCTGGCTCGTTTGACCATTCTTCTGCCTGTTCCTGATTATCTGATCTCCTGCTGCTGAACCTGGCTTGTGACCTGATGACTCTCTGCCTGTACCGCTCTGCCTCCACTGTTACCGACCCGGCCTGTCTGACTCTGCTATTGTTCCAGTGTGTTCGGTCCAGCCATCCTGCACGGATCCATCCGTTGCGGTCCGGGCCTGCTCTGCCTCTTCACATCAGGCTCTCATCCTGCTACGTGCCACTGGCAGTTCCCTCTACCACAGCTGGGTGTACTCAGGGGCCACGACCGGGTCTCAGTCTGCTCCAAGTCCATCCTCACCATCAGGGGCTCTGGTGAACAATCAGATTGGGGCTTAGACTTCACGCCCTGGGGAAATCCGGTCTGTGGAGCTCTAGAGCTACCGTCGGTAGGTACTTGACAGACTTTAATTGTTGATGTGAAAATCTGGTACAATAATGTACTTACCAGAAGTACATATAATGAAAGCATTATATGTATAACATACAGTGGGGATGGAAAGTTTGGGCACCCCAGCTAAAAATGTGTATTAATGTGCATAAAGAAGCCAAGGAAAGATGGAAAAATCTCCAAAAGGGCATCAAATTACAGATTAGACATTCTTATAATATGTCAACAAAAGTTATATTTTATTTCCATCATTTACACTTTCAAAATAACAGAAAACAAAAAAATGGCGTCTGCAAAAGTTTGGGCCCCCTGCAGAATTTATAGCATGCACTGCCCCCTTTGCCAAGCTGAGACCTGCCAGTGTCATGGATTGTTCTCAATCATCGTCTGGGAAGACCAGGTGATGTCAATCTCAAAGGTTTTAAATGCCCCGACTCATCTGACCTTGCCCCAACAATCAGCACCATGGGTTCTTCTAAGCAGTTGTCTAGAAAACTGAAACTGAAAATAGTTGACGCTCACAAAGCTGGAGAAGGCTATAAGAAGATAGCAAAGCATTTTCAGATGTCAATATCCTCTGTTCGGAATGTCATTAAGAAATGGCAGTCATCAGGAACAGTGGAAGTTAAAGCAAGATCTGGAAGACCAAGAAAAATATCAGACAGAACAGCTCGCAGGATTGTGAGAAAAACAATTCAAAACCCACGTTTGACTGCACGATCCCTCCAGAAAGATCTGGCAGACACTGGAGTTGTGGTCACTATTCCACTATAAAGAGATACTTGTACAAATATGGTCTCCATGGAAGAGTCATCAGAAGAAAACCTCTTCTACGTCCTCACCACAAAAATCATCGTTTGAACTTTGCAAATGAACATATAGACAAGCCTGATGCATTTTGGAAACAAGTTCTGTGGACCGATGAGGTTAAAATTGAACTTTTTGGCCGGAATGAGCAAAGGTACGTTTGGAGAAGAAGGGGCACAGATTTAATGAAAAGAACCTCTGTCCAACTGTGAAGCATGGGGTTGGATCAATCATGCTTTGGGGTTGTGTTGCAGCCAGTGGCACAGGGAACATCTCACGAGTAGAAGGAAAAATGGATTCAATAACATTTCAGCAAATTTTGAATGGTAACTTGATGCCATCTGTGAAAAAGCTGAAGTTAAAGAGAGGATGGCTTCTACAAATGGATAATGATCCTAAACACACCTCGAAATCCACGGGGGATTACATCAAGAGGCGTAAACTGAAGGTTTTGCCATGGCCTTCACAATCTCCTGACCTCAACATCATTGAAAATCTATGGATAGACCTTAAAAGAGCCGTGCGTGACAGACAGCCCAGAAATCTCAAAGAACTGGAAGACTTTTGTAAGGAAGAATGGGCAAAGATACCTCAAACAAGAATTGGAAGACTCTTGGCTGGCTACAAAAAGCGTTTACAAGCCGTGATACTTGCCAAAGGGGGCAGTACAAGATATTAACTCTGCAGGGGGCCCAAACTTTTGCAGACGCCATTTTTTTGTTTTCTGTTATTTTGAAAGTGTAAATGATGGAAATAAAATCTAACTTTTGTTGACATATTATAAGAATGTCTGATCTGTAATTTGATGCCTTTTGGAGATTTTTCCATCTTTCCTTGACTTCTTTATGCACATTAATACAAATTTTTAGCTGGGGTGCCCAAACTTTCCATCCCCACTGTATATGTGATGACATCAGGGTCTGGTCTATGGTTGTGGGGTCATCTGGCTCAGCAGTGGACTCTCACAGATGAAGCGACTCACACTCAGGGGTCCTCCTCAGGCTCACAGGCTTGTCCCAAACAGCTCAAACCCTGGTAACACCTTCCCATATGGCTCCACCTTATGAGGCTCGCAAAAACCAAGCCTGTATATCCTGCCAGAAGTTCAGAGTTGTGTACACTTCCTATGCTGTCTCAAAGATTCTAAGTAGTCCTTCCAGTTCATATCTTAGCCTTGACAATTCCTTGCCTCTTGTCGTGCAGCCCTCGGAACTCATCTAGCGGCAGATCAGGGTACAGCTCCCTCTTCAGCAGCTCCTCATTGATCTCCGAGTTCCCATAATACCTGCTCTGAGAAGTGTACACAACTCTGAACAGAACACGGAGCACTATTTTGGATGAACTCTACTATTCTGTGATTGGACTCACTACCACTGTCACTTTATCACTTGATCTAGAATACATACAAGCGTCGTTTTCAGAAGTGACCATCACTGCATCATCTTGCACTACCATCAGTGCCCACTTACTCTTCATGTATTTGGATGTACAGAATTTACGATTTAGGATATCCATTTGATTATACTGGCCTGCCTCGCCACAGGCTATCCCTGCTTCAGTCCATCCTGAATACGGCTGCCAGACTCATTCACCTTACCAACCGCTCAGTGTCCTCCACCCCCCTCTGCCAATCCCTCCACCCCCCTCTGCCAATCCCTCCACCCCCCTCTGCCAATCCCTCCACTCAGTGTCCTCCACCCCCCTCTGCCAATCCCTCCACTGGCCTCCATTCAGTGTCCGCCACCCCTCTCTGCCAATCCCTCCACTGGCCTCCACTCAGTGTCCTCCACCCCTCTCTGCCAATCCCTCCACTGGCCTCCACTCAGTGTCCTCCACCCCTCTCTGCCAATCCCTCCACTGGCCTCCATTCAGTGTCCTCCACCCCTCTCTGCCAATCCCTCCACTGGCCTCCACTCAGTGTCCTCCTCCCCCCTCTGCCAATCCCTCCACTGACCTCCACTCAGTGTCCTTCACCCCCCTCTGCCAATCCCTCCACTGGCCTCCACTCAGTGTCCTTCACCCCCCTCTGCCAATCCCTCCACTGGCCTCCACTCAGTGTCCTCCACCCCTCTCTGCCAATCCCTCCACTGGTCTCCATTCAGTGTCCTCCTCCCCCCTCTGCCAATCCCTCCACTGGCCTCCACTCAGTGTCCTCCTCCCCCCTCTGCCAATCCCTCCACTGGCCTCCATTCAGTGTCCTCCACTCCCCTCTGCCAATCCCTCCACTGGCTTCCAATTGCCCAACGGATCAAATTCTAAATCCTAACACTGACGTACAAAGCTGTCCACCATACTGCCCCGAACTACATCACTGACCTAATATCCAAGTACCACCCAAAATACACCCTCCGCTCCTCACAAGACCTCCTTCTCTCTAGTTCCCTGGTCTCCCCCTCCCATGCCCGCCTCCAGGATTTCTCCAGAGTGTCACACATCCTCTGGAACTCCCTTCCCCAACCCATCAGATTATCACCTACTCTCCTCTCCTTTAGGCGCACTCTGAAAACCCATCTCTGGCCTACCCCACCCCCTGCTAACTTGCCGACCTCCTCCTCTCTTCCTACCACTCCATCCCCCACAGCTATCTCCTCCTGTGCCACCATCCCCTCCCTCCTAGATTGTAAGCTCCAAGGAGCAGGGCCCTCGAACCCCTCGTGTATCACATTGTATTGGTATTGTTCTGTCACATGTTCTGTCCCCCTCTGTAATGTACAGCGCTGAGCCAACTATTGGCGCTTTATAAATACTGTATAATAATAATAATGTATAATAATAATATTGTCTCTTAGCGCTGCATATATATATTTTTTTAGATTTGTTATTTATAAGGAGGATTGCCTTCATATGACAGCTGCTTTTCTATATACTAAGTGCTGTGCTCACATTTACCTTTGATATATTGTTCCTCTTTATAGGTCCAGACTGCAGCTCCCACCCAGCTCCACTGTCGCCCGCTCCAATAATATCTCTGTTCATCTTTCAGGCAGGCAATTAATTGAGTGCCTTGGCATTCAAGGCCTCCAGCTCTTGGCTCATGCTGAGGCCAGGCCCAGACAGCAGTTCTGCACGCAGGTCCTCCAAGTAGAAACCCCAGGGGTGTGAGTTCTGGAAAGGTGCTCCCAAATATGTTCCTAGACCATACCCCTGAGAAACACCTTCAGAAACAGGCTGCATCAGATAAATATGAATGACCTCGTAGATCGAGCTTCCCATTCTGGTTACTGGAATTCCCTTCCAGCAACAGGTTGAAGCAATCAACCCACCAGGCTTAGGGAAAACCTACAGAACCCAGAAAAGAAAACAGCTCAGGCTGGTTACATCCCCAACAGCAATACGCTGTACATGTGATGGAGATACAACTGCATAGGGCCGGGTGGCTACAGTCATAACACAGCAAAGCCCATCATCCCTTGAAGTGTGCGCTGCTGAATAACGGGCAGCTCCGTAGACTTTGCGCCTTGGCCCCTTCACATCCTGGTGACACAGAAGGTCCCCAACAGCAATACGCTGTACATGTGATGGAGATACAACTGCATAGGGCCGGGTGGCTACAGTCATAGCACAGCAAAGCCCATCATCCCTTGAAGTGTGCGCTGGTGAATAACGGGCAGCTCCTTGGACTTTGTGCCTTGGCCCCTTCACATCCTGGTGACACAGAAGGTCCCCAACAGTCATGACACAGCAAAGCCCATCATCCCTTGAAGTGTGCGCTGGTGAATAACGGGCAGCTCCTTGGACTTTGTGCCTTGGCCCCTTCACATCCTGGTGACACAGAAGGTCCCCAACAGTCATGACACAGCAAAGCCCATCATCCCTTGAAGTGTGCGCTGCTGAATAACGGGCAGCTCCTTGGACTTTGTGCCTTGGCCCCTTCACATCCTGGTGACACGGAAGGTCCCCAACAGTCATGACACAGCAAAGCCCATCATCCCTTGAAGTGTGCGCTGCTGAATAACGGGCAGCTCCTTGGACTTTGCGCCTTGGCCCCTTCACATCCTGGTGACACAGAAGGTCCCCAACAGTCATGACACAGCAAAGCCCATCATCCCTTGAAGTGTGCGCTGGTGAATAACGGGCAGCTCCGTAGACTTTGCGCCTTGGCCCCTTCACATCCTGGTGACACAGAAGGTCCCCAACAGTCATGACACAGCAAAGCCCATCATCCCTTGAAGTGTGCGCTGGTGAATAACGGGCAGCTCCGTAGACTTTGCGCCTTGGTCCCTTCACATCCTGGTGACACAGAAGGTCCCCAACAGCCATGACACTCTCCCTCTTCTCACCTCCTTTCATCTCCCCCTCTCCGCCATTTTTTACAAATTGTTTTATTTCCAACTATATAATCAAAGCAATAAATAGACATAATCACACGCTACTTCCAGACAAGCACTTAGCGGGATCTGAAAATCCCTTTCCTGCCGAGGTAATGCCAGCCTTTATGTTGTGCGTTA
>NW_028321670.1:25000-37500 GCF_062004578.1 Staurois parvus | reverse complement strand
GCCGCACGCTGTACTTGGTGGTGTGAGCTGCACCGATAGGATCGCCTGGATTTTGGGCTGTCTATGAAGTCGGAGTGCAGTCCAAAACGCACCCATCTGCAGCCCACTGTGTTAGGTGTGAAAGGGCCCTAAGTGAAAACAAAAAGTAAGGTACACCCAAGCACGCACCCAAAAAATGTTAGATGTCATTTTTTTGCAGAAAATCTGCGCTTCGTAAAATTGTTGCACTAAATTGTTGACATAGAAAATTGGGACTACCACCACTTTATTCTCCAGGTTGTCTGTTTTCAGGAAATATATCACATTTGGGGGTTTTATCTAATCTTCAGGCCTAACATGATGTTTCCATCCTGAGTGCAGAACCGTCGTTGGCTGTGAAAGGGTTAAAGCACTTGGTATTTAGGGGACAGGGGGGTGCAGGAAAGCGCACCTTCCGTATGGCACAGATGAAATTAAAAATTGAAAATCCGAAGACGAGTCTGCAATCTTGTATCATTTCACCGTTACAAAATGTCACATGGTAAATTGTGAAATTGCGGAGATATTGTTCAAAGCTGGAACAAGTCGGTGTCAGTCTCCCGTATTTTTACATCCTTGACCTCCAGCTTTCCAGACGCTCCGCCGCGACCAGACATTTCATAGGGGAAGGAGGCGGAATACCGAAATGAATGTTAATCTTTGCTGTATTTCAGCGGGCCGATGCAGCTGAGAAGCCGCTGAGCCTGTTAAGTCAGTCTTGACATTTAGGTGCATTCTTCTCGGAGAACTTCCTCAGAACTTGTGAATATGCAATCAAAGGGTCTCAGTGGAAGTTGGATTGTAAAGCCTCGGCACACACGGCTGGGATTTTCTCCAAGTTCTGCCTAATGGTTATCATACACCTCCAGAGCTTTTCTGTCATTCAACGAGACTTTCTGAAGGGTAAAGCCTCAAAGATTTCCTAAATGCGAGTCACCATCTTCTCCAACGTCTTCCAAGAAAGAGGGATCGAGGGGGCTGCAAAATAATTCATCTTGACACTTCTCAGTTTGTTTGTTCCCATTGGGAAAGCTTGGACAAAAATATTACATATTCAATTAAAGTTGAACTTTAGGTATGGCAATTTTTACATCTTGATTGAACCAATGTATATACAGTGAAGGAAATGTGTATTTGCTCCCCCCTGATGGTGAATGTTCGCCCCTCACACAGAAACGATCGGTCTAACAATGGAATGTTCGCCCCTCACACAGAAACGATCGGTCTAACAATGGAATGTTCCCCCCCTCACACAGAAACGATCGGTCTAACAATGGAATGTTCGCCCCTCACACAGAAACGATCGGTCTAACAATGGAATGTTCGCCCCTCACACAGAAACGATCGGTCTAACAATGGAATGTTCGCCCCTCACACAGAAACGATCGGTCTAACAATGGAATGTTGTCCCCTCACACAGAAACGATCGGTCTAACAATGGAATGTTCGCCCCTCACACAGAAATGATCGGTCTAACAATGGAATGTTCGCCCCTCACACAGAAACGATCGGTCTAACAATGGAATGTTCGCCCCTCACACAGAAATGATCGGTCTAACAATGGAATGTTCGCCCCTCACACAGAAATGATCGGTCTAACAATGGAATGTTCGGTGTAACACTGAGAGACAGAATACAACAACAAATTCAGCAGAAATGCGTCTAACAAATGATGACGGATCTGCATGTTCATGAGGGAAAGAAGGATTTGATCCCCTATCATTCAGCAGGATTTCTGGCTCCCAGGTGTCTCTCATACAGGTAACAAGCTGAGAGTAGAAGCAGTCTCTTAAAGGGAGTGCTGCTAATCTCATTGTGTCACCTGTATAAAAGACACCTGTCCACAGGAGCCATCAAACCATCAGATTCCAAACTCTCCACCATGGCAAAGACCAAAGAGCTGTCCAAGGATGTCAGGGACAAGATGGTAGACCTACACAAGGCTGGACTGGGCTACCAAACTATGGCCAAGCAGCTTGGTGAGAAGGTGACAACAGTTGGTGCAATCATTCACAAATGGAAGAAACACAAAACAAGTGTCAGTCTCCCTAGGTCTGGTGCACCATGCAAGATCTCACCTCGTGGAGTGTCAATGATCATGAGAACAGTGAGGAATCATCCCAGAACTACACGTGAGGATCTTGTCAATGATCTCCAGGCAGCTGGGACCACAGTCACCAAGAAAACAATTGGTAACACACTACGCCGACAAGGACTGAAATCCTGCAGTGCCCGCAAGGTCCCTCTGCTCAAGAAAGCCCATGTCCAGGCTCGTCTGAAGTCTGCCACTGAACATCTGAATGATGCAGAGGAGGACTGGTGGGAAGTGTTGTGGTCAGAGGAGACCAAAATCCAGCTCTTTGTCATCAACTCAACTTGCCATGTTTGGAGGAGGAGGAATGCTGCCTATGACCCCAAGAACACCATCCCAACTGTGAAACATGGTGGTGGAAACATTCTGCTTTGGGGGTGTTTTTCTGCTATGAGGATAGGACAACTGCACCATATCAAAGGGACGATGGACGGGGCAATGTACCCTCAAATCTTGGGTGAGAACCTTCTTCCCTCAGCCAGGGCATTGAAAATGGGTGGTGGATGGGTGTTCCAGCATGACAATGACCCAAAACACACGGCCAAGGCAACAAAGGAGCGGCTCAAGAAGAAGCACATTAAGGTCCTGGAGTGGCCTAGCCAGTCTCCACACCTTCATCCGATGGAAAATCTGTGGAGGGAGCTGAATGTTCGAGTTGCCAAACATCAGCCACCAAACCTTATGGCTTGGAAAGGATCTGCCAAGAGGAGTGGGCCAAAATCCCTCCTGAGATGTGTGCGAACCTGGGGGCCAACTCCAGGAAACGTCTGACCTCTGTGATGGCCAACAAGGGATTGGCCACCAAGTACTAAGTCATGTTTTGTGAAGGGGATCAAATCCTTCTTTCCCTCATGAACATGCAGATCAGTCATCATTTGTTAGACGCATTTCTGCTGAATTTGTTGTTGTATTCTGTCTCTCAGTGTTACACCGAACATTCCATTGTTAGACCGATCATTTCTGTGTGAGGGGCGAACGTTCCATTGTTAGACCGATCATTTCTGTGTGAGGGGCGAACATTCCATTGTTAGACCGATCATTTCTGTGTGAGGGGCGACCATTCCATTGTTAGACCGATCGTTTCTGTGTGAGGGGCGAACATTCCATTGTTAGACTGATCGTTTCTGTGAGAGGGGCGAACATTCCATTGTTAGACCGATCATTTCTTTGTGAGGGGCAAACATTCAACATCAGCCGGGGAGCAAATACTTATCTCCTTCAGTGTATGTATGTGCCATACCTGTGGGATCCCTATAGAAGCCTGAAATAAATCTAGTAGTCACCACTACTCCAGTGATCACCACTAGCTCCTGGGTCCCATGCTGCCCCACTACATTGTGAACACAGGAGGTCAATATTCTGGGAACACTTTGAATCTTCTAAATGAAAGCAAAGTGTTTTCTGATAGGAGGAGGTTGAGAGGTGGGTGGCGATGTCACAATCTCTACCTTCTTGAACCAGAGAATGCTTTGCATTTGTTGAGAATATTAAACAACGTATTGTGAATTGCATCCATGCCAAGAGAGTGACCTTATGTGTTCAGTAAACTGCAGGGCCACTGCTTGGCACCAGATCTGGAAGCTTGTGGGGATCACTGTAGTAGTGGGGAAGCTGACAGCGCAGAAAGGAGATTTTGGAGGGCTTCTGTGGGAATTGGTGCAAATTTGTGAGGTCAAGTGCTGATGTTGGATGAGAAGACCTGGATCACAATTGGCGTTCCAATTCATCCCAAAGATGTTCAGTAGGGTTGAGGTCAGGGCTCTGTGCAGGACACTCGAGTTCCTCCACACCAAACTGGTCATCCATATCTTTATGGAGCTGGACATGGTGGGAGAGGGTGACTCCATATTATTGGTCATAGGGGCAACTCCATATTAATGGCCATGGTGGGAGAGGGCAATTCCATATTACTGGTCATAGGGGCAACTCCATATTAATGGACATGGTGGGAGAGGGCAATTCCATATTACTGGTCATAGGGGCAACTCCATATTAATGGCCATGTTGGGAGAGGGCAACTCCATATTATTGGTCATAGGGCAACTCCATATTAATGGACATGGTGGGAGAGGGCAACTCCATATTATTGGTCATAGGGCAACTCCATATTAATGGCCATGGTGGGAGAGGGCAACTCCATATTAATGGCCATGGTGGGAGAGGGCAACTCCATATTATTGGTCATAGGGCAACTCCATATTAATGGCCATGGTGGGAGAGGGCAACTCCATATTATTGGTCATAGGGCAACTCCATATTAATGGCCATGGTGGGAGAGGGCAACTCCATATTTTTGGTCATAGGGGCAACTCCATAATAATGGCTTTGGGGGGGGGGGGTGTAGCTCCATATTAATGGCCATGGTGGGAGAGGGGGGCAATTTCATATCAATGGCCATGGTTTAGGTATGGGATGTGCAGCAAGCTCAGATAGGTGTCTGCTGTTGTCAAACATTTGGCCATATAGTGCACATATTTATGAACTGTCCTATATTTTATAAGACGTGTGAGTCTGCTCAGCCAATCCTGAGATACGGACACTCCTGCCACATAGCATAGCTAGGTCAGTGACCACCCCCGCAGTTAGACAATCCAGCTTGGCCACCGCCTTTGTTGATTGGACCATGAAGTCACTATGATGGAGTCATCAGTCTCTGCTGACCCCCTCCCACCAGCAATGTAGTGGAGCCTCCCTGCATCCCAGTGCTGCCCCTCCCCCGGTTAGCCCTGCTGTGCCAGGAATTATAGAGGAATTCAGATACCAGCTTTCCTTAGAAATACATTTTTTGTAATACATAACAGGCTAATTTGGGGGGTTTTCAGTCTTCCTAGCTGCTTAGCTTCAGAAACGCTCAATAATCCTTTGCCATGCTGTTTCTTGAGATCAAACAAGGGCATTGCTTGGCTGTTCCACACATTAGTGAGCGGCTGACCACCAGGGAACGCCGCCTGCTGGGTCAGTTTTAATACCTCCTAATGAAACGCCTCTCAAATGTTTGACGTGTGCGGAACAACTCATTTATACTGCAAAATATTGCTCTATGTGCTCAGCGGGCAATCGATCCATACGCTGCTGAACATAAGTGACCCGACTCTGGGGGCAGAACTCATGAATATGTAGTCAGGGCATCTCAGCCAGACGGAGGAAAGGCCGCTGCTCACAAATGATGGGTTAAAGTGTGACCGCGCTTTCTTGATATACTGTACATACTGCAGGCAACTGCTACAACCCATTCTGTACCGTAACCCCTTCATGATGAAGATAAAACAAATCCTAAAACCTGAACCCAATTCTACAACTTGGACATCTGTACATATCATCGCAATTACTGAGTGTATCCATGCAGAGGTGTAATTAGGACCTTCACGGCCCCGATGCAAGAAACCATAAAGGGTCCCCTGATCCCCGGCCTTTCCCACTCATCCTAGGGGCCTTTTACTTCTGTTGCAGGGCCCTTTATTACGGTCTTGCAGCAGGACCCTTTCACATGTTCTGCAGTGGGCCGCCCCATTCCTGCCGCCTGGTCCCCTCCCGTGGTGGCAGAACGCCAAGGCCCTGCCCCAAGTGCGACCGTTGCGACCCTGGTAGTTCCACCACCGGTGTCAATAGTTTCTTATTTTTGCTATTTTATTTCTTTTATAGAGGAGCCCGTGCAGCTCCCCTGTACACCTACATAGGAGAGGCGGTGGGGGCATCATGTAGAAGAACTGATGCCCTACATTTCCCCCCCCCCCCGCAACCTTTCAGCAGCTGCAGGAGGAACATGGAAGGGAACGGTTCCTCTGCATGCTCCCCCCGTGCCCACACCTATGAAGACATCACTGATGACGAAACGCGTTGGAAGGAGCCAGAGCGCATGACGTCAGCATGTACCAGAACGTGGCAGCCATTTTATGGGTTTGAAACATACCATTGTGATATATGGTGACTGTGATGGGAGCAGGGGTGGACTGACAACTCATGGGGCCCCCGGGCAATAGGGTATCATGGGGCCCTTGTGTCCTTGCCCAAACTCAAAAAAGCCTATGAAAAAGGTACCAGAGGCATCTTATGAGGCCCCCTACTGACCCCGGGCCCTCGGGCAGTGCCCGAGTTTCCATATGGTCTGTCCGCCCCTAGACGGGAGTGACTTTTGGGGGTGGGGGGACCCCTGTCTCAGGACCCCATATCCCTCTTATGTGTAAGTCACCCTGTGCCTGTTAGGGGTACAGAGTGGAATGTTTTAATATTGAGGTGGGGGGGTGTTCATTGTCATGTGGTTGCATCCCGTTGTTCTATTGTGTGTCTTGCTTGTGAGCAAACTATTATGGGATATATGTGTTTGTGTATTGGCTTGGTGGGGGGTGTTTCCGGCAGCCCTTCCCCCTGATGGGACGGCCTGCTGATGTGTTTCCTGCTACTGGGTGTATTTCCCCGCCCTGTGTATATATCTTGTATCTATGTTAAAATAAAGCAGTCTATTTCCTGTTTTAATACGAGTCTGGTGCTGTTTCGTCTTGTATGGTCAGCGGTGGGGTCCGTGGATCTGTGTTCGGACAGGGAAGCGGGAAACGGAAATACCCCAATGCAGTCGGGGTCTGGTTCTGTTACAGTGACAAGATGCTTTTATATTATCTTTGATATACATGTGTTACCACTTTTTGAGGCAATAAATCCTTTTGAATATACTACACCATGAGGATTTTTCTTGTTCTTTGAATGGTATTGTCCTCTACGAGGTCCACCTTTAGCCCTACGCTTGGAGTACCAGCTGGGAGCCAGTGTCCGGATTATGGCACATCTTTGCAAGTGATCCAGCAGGCGTTTTCTCCATTTAAAACCTGGGGGCTAGTTTGTCCTTTTGGAGCCAAAAAGTGTTTGAGTTCACAGCCTACCTTTGGTATCTGTACTGCGCTTTTTTGATCCATATTCAAATGAGGGGTCATTATGGTCTGGTAAGAGGCAGCATTTATTGGGGTGTTGGTGATGGTGGACTGGTTCAACCGATTTGAACTTTTATTTTGGAATTTATATGACATCATCATTATTCAAGTAAAGAGGGGTCTAACTTTATCCAAAGTAGACACCATTGGACCTTAATTTTATACATATTTTCTTTTTTCTGTTTTGATTATATGAAGCGCCGCACCTCTGTGTTTTCTATGCACCCCCCATTGCCCCTCCTATCCACAGTAGGCACCTTAACCCCCCTGGTGGTATTCCTGAGTGTAGCTCGGGGTAAAGTTTCAGCACCACAAGCAGTAACCCCCCCCCCCTCCTCCCCCCCCCACGAGCTACACTCGGGAATACACTGCAGCGTTGCTCCGGGATCCCTGAAGCACTTACCTTGTCCTGCACTCCCGCAATGTCCCTCCTGCAGTGTCCCCGGCAATGTCTTCTGGCGAATGCCGGCATCCGTCTTCCGTTTAGTGACATTCACTAAAATCACATAGTAGAACATTCCTGTATCAAACCATTTCACATACATTGTGTCCCGAGTGCTTTGTCCGGCGCCCTGCCTGCATTTTTACCACCCTTTCTGCCTGGAAACTGAGAAACGTCCATGGCGTCCAAAAAGCGTCCCTTTAGGTCAGACGTGGTTTTAGACCGGCTAGAGAACAGCGATAGTAAATCAGAACCACTTGCAGAATTGAGTGATAATGATTGGTGGGGGAAATTCCTCATCAGACACTGAAAACGATTCTGCGACTGAGCTCAGCGACGGGCCAACTTGGTGCTCTATTTCACATTTCAGTGTTTTTGGTGATTATATTATTGAATTACATTTATTATTATTATTTTTTATGATTATTTATTAAATTATAATTTATGATTTCGTGTTTCAAGTTTTATCCTCCCCGGGATGTTTACTAGACTCTTGTCCGGACAGATTTCGGGGAGTTATTCCTAAAAATTACAGGCTGACAATAAAAAAAACATTTTTCCATGCAAAAAAATGTACCGCTTTGAGCACAGAAATACTGACATCATCAGACCGCTAGGGAGGTTAATAGTGATGATAGTGTGAAGTGTTATCATCCTTTTTGTGGACTTTTCTTTGTTTGTTTATTGAATAAAGCATTTGTTGTATTTGGACTTTAGAACAAGACTGGACAATGACCACCATCATAGCGCGACTCCCACTGGGCCATGTGTGGCTCTGGATCGATCCCATAATGGACGATTGAGGCTATATGTTTTTTACTCTACAGACTGCCATTATTTCTGACTTCACCCGTAAAGTCCTTGCGCTGTATCTACTGTATGTGCCTTTTACTGTTTGCTCCTATCCTCACGGAGGATCTCATAGTGTCAGGGTCCTGTCCACGGCAGGAGTTCTGGAAGATCTGGCATTTCTGCCAGTACTCTGCATGGCCGCAGAAGGACACATCAGCCTTAGTCTGGTGCCAGGCGGCCTTTATAAGGAGGTTTATCACTTCCTCAAGTTGCTGGATGATCTCTAGCTCCCCGTGCCCTGTTCCTGGTTCCTGTGGTTCTGACCCGTGATTTCCTGTTACCGACTCGGCTTGCTCCTGGACCTGTCTACTCTGCCTTACCCCTGATCTGACCTTGGCTTGGCTTACAGATACTCTCTCTCGCTCCTCTGTGAATGACCTCGGCTACCCCATCTGACTACGTCTGCTCTGATTCCCACCTGGTACCTGACCTTGACTTGAACCGACTACCCAGTAAATATCCAAATCCTGGAAGGGCTTGCATACCTCGCACAGGCGCCTCCTGTCTGTAGACCTATCTCCGTGCACCAGCTGTGCTTCTGAGTGGACGACCAACCAGCCCTCCTACAGGCAACCTGTGCAACTTTGGGCCTGACTCCCGCAGTCCCACTCTCAGGGGAGTCTGGAACTTAGCCACAAGGGAAGCCCTCTCTCCATTGGCCTCCATCACCAGGTACATGATACATAGCAGCAGGACCTGTTGGGACAATTTCAGCCATCAGTGGTTGAGAAGGTTTAGTGCCTTGGGGATTTATTTGTACTTTTTGGGCCAGAGATACAAGAGAGGCCAGCTTGTCATTTCAGTCTCCTATGAGGCACGCGATACTCCAGCTGAATGCGACAATTAGTGCCTCCACCATAACCTGACGCAATGAGAACCTTCACAGACTTACAGTTGTGGTCAAACGTTTGCCTCTCCTGGCAAAAATTGCCCGTAAGGTGTGTCAAGATGTTGTTGGGCATATTGTAACCAGGCTTTTTTTGTGGCATTGGCGCAGTAAAAGCTTCTTTCTGGCAACTCAACCATGCAGGTCATTTTTGTTCATGTATTGTCGTATTGTGCGCCACACCGTCTTTTTCCAGAGCAGCCTGGATTCCTCCTGAGGTCACCTGTGGGGGGGTTCTTCTTTGTATCCCAAACAATTCTTCTGGCAGTTGTGACTGCACTCCTTGGTCTACCTGACCTTGGCTTGGTATCAAGAGATCCCTGAATTTTCCACTTCTTAATAAGTAATTGAACAGCACCGACTGCAGTATTCAAGGCTTTGGATATCTTTTTATATCCTTTTCCATCTTTATAAAGTTCTAATACCTTGTGTAGCATGCTCCTAGTTAGCTAGGGGGAGCTAGAGACCTGATTGACAGTTAGGGCTGAGTAGCATCCTAGGTGCAACAGTCAGAAGGTTACATAGTTAGTCTGGCTGAAAAAAAGACAAAAGTCCATCCAGTTCAACCATTAAAATGAAATTTAGGTCAGAGCTGAGAGGCTCTGCAGACCAACCCTCTGGAATTTCTCCCTGCTGTAGCTCTTTGGAGAAAGATCTAGAAGCAGTGGGTGGATCTGCGGAGTGGCTGGCCTGAACTCTTGAAGGATCCTGGAGAATCCCCAACAGGGGACTTGGAAAGGGGCTGGGACAACCTTTAAGAGTCCTGGAGTCTGCTCAGCTGCAGGAGAGAGTTCAGGTGGAAGACAGGGAGGAAGATGGAAGGCTGAAGGAAGGAGACTGGGAGGAGCTCAGATAGAGAGGGGCTCACCTACAGGCAGTAGCACTGGGAAGGTGGAAAACTTCAGACTTTACCGGCCCCCAGAGAGAGGACCACCTGTGTGGCAGGGAAGGAACCATCCAGCTAGAAGGCCTGGTAGTGGCCACCAACCCACCAGTCGTGCAGGAGAAGGATCAAATGAGTAGACCTGCACTCCCTGGGTCAGATATGGGAGGGAGGACTCTGGTGGGAGACCAGATTCGCCACCACCCAGGACTGTCTAATCCGTTAAAACGACAAATCCTCCCTAATAAAATCATAAAAACAAAGCTCAAGGACTGATCTCTGACTCCTGGATTCAAGTCTGCTTGAAAATGTGCTTTATCTGGCTGTGCAGGGCTATAGGGGACCCAAAATCTTTGCAACACCTAAGGGGGTAGTGCTACACTTGTTACGCAGGTCTTTTGTCAGTTGTCTGCTTCCCATGGCTCAGTATGTAGACTGCTCAGTGCATCCACAGGAGAGCCAACAACCTCACTGACTATGTATACGCAGACATGACGGCGACTTTCACACTGAAGAGTTTTTGAAGCATTTTTGCATTAAAAAAGTGCCTGAAAAGCTCAAGAAAAACACTTCCCTGTGTATGTGAATGTACATCCATGTATGTGAATGTACATCCGTGTATGTGAATGTCTATGTATGTGAATGTACATCTATGTATGTGAATGTCTATGTATGTGAATGTGTATCTGTGTATGTGAATGTATATCCGAGTATTTGAATGTACATCCGTGTATGTGAATATCTATCTGTGTATGTGAATGTGTATGTACATCCGTGTATGTGAATGTCTATGTATGTGAATGTACATCTATGTATGTGAATGTCTATGTATGTGAATGTACATCTATGTATGTGAATGTCTATGTATGTGAATGTGTATCTGTGTATGTGAATGTATATCCGAGTATTTGAATGTACATCCGTGTATGTGAATATCTATCTGTGTATGTGAATGTGTATGTACATCCGTGTATGTGAATGTCTATGTATGTGAATGTACATCTGTGTATGTGAATGTACATCTGTGTATGTTTTCACACTGAGCTTGCGGTTCGGTGTAAAAACTCCCGCTTGCAGCATCTTTGGGGCATGTTTAAGGAGTTTGAAAAAAATGCCGCAAAAACGCTTCTTCCCATTGAAATCAATGGAAAGCTCCTCAAAAACGCCTAAAAAGCGCCTCAAAAATGCATCTGAGAAGCATTTTTGGTGCAGTTTTTAAGTCACGTGTCCTTTAACCACTTCTCACCCAGCCAATAGGAAAATGACGGCCGGGTGGGACTCTAATGCCTCCGGGAGGACGTCATATGACGCATGCCCGTGCTGCGGCACGATCTGTCACCGGCCGTGTACCTCAGACACGGCCGGTGACAGATCTGAGTACCGACCCCATTGCCAGTACCATGTGACCTGCTGTGTCCAATCATAGCAGGTCACATGACAGTTGTATACAATGGATGGCTTCCTTTCATGCCATCCATTGTATACAAGTGTGTCTAGGTGTGAATGGTCACAGGGATCACATGCACAAGCTGGGTCAATCACAGCCCATCTGTGTCATGCAATTAGATGTGGCCAATCACAGCCCATCTGTGTCATGTGATTAGATGTGGCCAATCACAGCCCATCTGTGTCATGTAATTAGATGTGGCCAATCACAGCCCATCTGTGTCATGTGATTAGATGTGGCCAATCACAGCCCATCTGTGTCATGTGATTAGATGTGGCCAATCACAGCTAATCACAACAAAAAGACCTGATGAATTGGTTTCATTCATTAATTTCATTCAGATAAATGCTTGCTTATAGCAAAGAAATTCTTTACTATAAGCAATCAAATTGTGTAAAAAAAAAAAAAACTGATCACTTCCCCAAACTAGTACAAGGTTACTATGGTAACATTACACTACTTTGGTCAGTGCAATATGAAAAAAAATCTTTGAAAAAAGAAAAAATGTAATAAAAAAAACAATAAAACATTTTTTTTCGTACTGTCACCAGTCAGTGTCCCTGATCACCGCCATGCCAGTTATATGACGACGCTGCGCTGCTCTGGTGACAGGATGGAAAAAAGAAAAAAAATAGTGAAAATATTTTTTTTCATTTCTTCATTTTCCAAAACATTCTGACAAAAAAATTACAACTTCAAAAAAATTCTCCAATCTTCTTATGAAATATGCGGACTGTCTACTTTGTAAAAAGGGGTCATTTGGGGGGCTTTGTATCGTCCTGACATTTGGGGGATATCTGTACCGTCCCGACATTTGGGGGATATCTGTACCATCCCGACATTTGGGGGGATATCTCTACCGTCCTGACATTTGGGGGGATATCTACCGTCCTGACATTTGGGGGGATATCTACCGTCCTGACATTTGGGGGGATATCTACCGTCCTGACATTTGGGG
>NW_028321670.1:0-20000 GCF_062004578.1 Staurois parvus | reverse complement strand
TGCAACAGGACAATGACCCAAAGCATACAAGTCATTCAACAAAACAATGGCTGCAACAGCACAGAATACGCCTTCTGGAGTGGCTCAGTCAGAGTCCTGACCTCAACCCCATTGAAATGCTGTGGCATGACCTTAAGAGAGCGATTCTCACCAGACATCCCAAGAATATTGCTACACTGAAACAGTTTTGTGAAGAGGAGTGGTCCAAAATGACTCCAGATGGTTGTGCAGGTCTGATCTGCAACTACAGGAAACGTTTGGTTGAGGTTATTGCTGCCAAAGGAGGGTCAACCAGTTATTAAGTCCAAAGGTTCACATACTTTTTCCTCCCTGCACTGTGAATGTTTACATGTTATGTGCAATTAAACCATGGCAACATCTAATGTTTGTGTAGTATTATGTTCAGCAGACTGTGTTCTTCTATTGTTGTGACTTAGATGACGTTCAGAGCACATTTTATGCCCAATTCATGCAAAACTCCACGGAATCCCAAGGGGTTCACATACTTTTTCTTGCAACTGTATATATATATACACACACACACATATATACACATATATACACACACACATATATATATATATATACAGTGGGGCAAAAAAGTATTTATTCCCCACCAATGGTGCAAGTTCTCCCACTTACAAAGATGAGAGAGGCCTGTAATTGGCATCATAGGGAGACCTCAACTATGAGAGACAAAATGAGAAAACAAATCCAGACAATCTCATTGGCTGATCTGGAAAGAATTTATTTGCAAATTATGGTGGAATATAAGTATTTGGTGAATATGAAAAGTTCATGTCAATACTTTGTTATATATCCTTTGTCGGCAATGACAGAGGTCAGACGTTTCCTGGAAGTCTTCACAAGGTTGGCACACACTGTTGCTGGTATGTTGGCCCATCCTCCATGCAGATCTCCTCCTCCATGCAGATCTCCTCTAGAGCAGTGATGTTTTGGGGCTGTCGCTGGGCAACACGGACTTTCAACTCCCTCCAAAGGTTTTCTATGGGGTTGAGATCTGGAGACTGGCTAGGCCACTCCAGGACCTTGAAATGCTTCTTACGAAGCCCCTCCTTCGTTGCCCGGGCGGTATGTTTGGGATCATTGTCATGTTGGAAGACCCAGCTACGTTTCATCTTCAATGCCCTTGCTGATGGATGGAGGTTTGCACTCAAAATCTCACGATACATGACCCCATTCATTCTGTCCTGTACATGGATCAGTCGTCCTGGTCCCTTTGCGGAGAAACAGCCCCAAAGCATGATGTTGCCACCCCCATGCTTCACAGTAGGTATGGTGTTCTTTGGATGCAACTCAGCATTCTCTCTCCTCCAAACACGATGAGTTGTGTTTCTACCAAACAGTTCTATTTTGGTTTCATCTGACCATATGACATTCTCCCAATCCTCTTCTGGATCATCCAAATGCTCTCTAGCAAACTTCAGACGGGCCCCGGACATGTACTGGCTTAAGCAGGGGGACACGTCTGGCACTGCAGGATCTGAGTCCCTGGCAGCGTAGTGTGTTACTGATGGTAGCCTTTGTTACGTTGGTCCCAGCTCTCTGCAGGTCATTCACTAGGTCCCCCTGTGTGGTCCTGGGATTTTTGCTCACCGTTCTTGTGATCATTTTGACCCCACGGGGTGAGATCTTGCGTGGAGCCCCAGATGGAGGGAGATTATCAGTGGTCTTGTATGTCTTCCATTTTCTAATTATTGCTCCCACAGTTGATTTGTTCACACCAAGCTGCTTGCCTATTGCAGATTCAGTCTTCCCAGCCTGGTGCAGGTCTACAATTTTGTTTCTGGTGTCCTTCGACAGCTCTTTGGTCTTCACCATAGTGGAGTTTGGAGTGTGACTGTTTGAGGTTGTGGACAGGTGTCTTTTATACTGATAACAAGTTCAAACAGGTGCCATTGATACAGGTAATGAGTGCAGGAGGAGGAGCCTCTTAAAGAAGAAGGTCCAGGTCTGTGAGAGCCAGAAATCTTGTTGTTTGTAGGTGACCAAATACTTATTTTCCACCATAATTTGCAAATCAATTCTTTCCAGATCAGCCAATGAGATTGTCTGGATTTGTTTTCTCATTTTGTCTCTCATAGTTGAGGTCTCCCTATGATGCCAATTACAGGCCTCTCTCATCTTTGTAAGTGGGAGAACTTGTACAATTAGTGGGGACTAAATACTTTTTGGCCCCACTGTATGGCACTGATAGGCACACCTGTTTAGTTGAGAATCCTGGGTTGTAACCTTGATGTAGACCGTGGCAGGATACCGCACTGTCATACATCCTACAGGCAGGACGTGGTTAAAGAGAAACATACCCATTTCTCCATGTTCTATTACAGGGATGCACGGAAAATGTAAATTTTTGTTTCAGTTTTGCTGATACATTCCACCAAAACCATTGGAGTCGAGAAGGGAGGTGAAGTAAAGGTGGCGCAATGGGCTTAAAGTGACTCCTGAGGGTTATGGAAGCTCCTCAACTATCCTGAACGTGTTCTGGTGCCAACAAATGTCTCTGATTCTAACAATATCTCTTAACTCTAATGCTAAACCTAATGACAACCCTAACCCTTTGTAGATACACAGTCATGTGATCATTATGTCAGCGCTGTCATGGCCATTATGTGGCTTTGTTGACAATTGAAGCCATTTCTATGTGGCTTTATCTACAAAACCAACACATAGCTCTGGGGTAGGAGGTAGGAGCTCTGGGTGCTCCTGGGTTTTTAGCTCATTTCACCTCGCAATGCCACATCAAATCTGTATGATTTTGTTGAACATCCCATTCCAAATCTATTGCCATTAATATTTGATCCTCTGGTTTCAGCTTCCACTCTTCTGGGAGGACTTTCTACAATATTTTAGGGGGTGTCTGTAAAAATTTGTGCCCATTTGTGAGGTCAGATACTGATGTTGGATGAGAAGACCTGGCTCATGATCCGCATTTCAATTAATCCGAGTGGATTTCAGTAGGGTTGACATCAGGGCTCTGCATGGTTTCTCAACACCAAACTGGTCAAACTATGGAGCTAGCTTTGTACACAGAAGACCTAGCTTGGAATTGGTGTTCTAATTCATCCCAAAGGTCTTCTGCACGGTTGAGGTCAGGGCTCTCTGCAGGACACGCAAGCTTTGTACACAGAACACCTGGCTCACCATCGGTGTTCCGATTCATCCCAAAGGTCTTCTGTAGGGTTGAAGTCAGGGCTCTGTGTGGGACAATCCAGTTCATCCACATCAAATTGGTCAAACCATGTCTTTATGAAGATGTCTTTGTACGCAGAAGACCTGGCTTGAAATTGGTGCTTCAAATAATCCGAATGGGGTTCAGTAGGGTTGAAGTCAGGACTCTGTGCAGGACACTCCAGTTGCTCCACACCAAATTGGTCTCGACTCAAACTCGAAGGAGTTCCTCCACTAAAGCATGATGGTAGCTGTAGGATTTGTGTCCATTTGTGAGGTCGGATACAGATGTAGGATGGTAAGACCTGGCTCACAATTGGTGTTCCAGTTCACCCCAGAGATGTTCAGTAGGGTTGAGTTCAGGGCTCTGTACAGTACAGTTGACTTCCTTCAAATTGGTCAAAATATGTCTTTATGGAACTGGCTTTGTATGCAGAAGACCTGCCTTGGAATTGGTGTTGTAATTCATCCAAAAGGTGTTCAGTAGGGTTGAGGTCAGGGCTCTGTGCAGGACACTCGAGTTCCTCCACATCAAACTGGGCAAACCATGTCTTTATGAAGCTGTCTTTGTACACAGAAGACAAGGTTTGGAATTGGTCTTCCAATTCATCCAAAAGGTGTTCAATAGGGTTGAGCTCAGGGCTCTGTGCAGGAAACACCAGTTCCTCCACACCAAATTGATCTTTACTCAAACTCGAAGAATGTTTCCACATAAACATGTCTTTATGGTCTGTCTTTGTACATAGGGACAGAGTCATGCTGGAACAGAAAGAGGTCTTTACCAAACTGTTACCACAAGAATGGAAGAACACAATTGTCTACGACATCCTCGATATTGTCCACATAGTTTGCTTGATGGATAGTTTGCCTACAGCTTAGTAAACACACGAATATTTGTTTTACCAATTCATTAGATCGAATTTTAGATGCCGTGTCTCCAGAGGGTCATCCATGAGCTGTATTACGATACCATTAGCAGACCAAGCAGCAGCCGGACCATCTGTCATCTATAGCAGCGTTTTTCAACCACTGTGCCGCGGCACACTAGTGTGCCGTGAGATATTGTCTGGTGTGCCGTGGGAAAAATTGCAATTTCATCCGTAACATGTGGCCTCGGCTCGCAAATAGACCAATCATTAGAACAGCAATGGGCAAACTACGGCCCGGCGGACCTTTTAATCCGGCCCGCGGAGCGTGATACTGTCAGGATGATCTGTCCCCCTCGACGTATCTGCGCATGTGCCGGAGATCGCCGATCGGCTGCTAATGCCTGAAACTGGCACATGCGCAGATACGTCGAGGGGGACAGATCCTCATAGGAGACAGATTTTCATGCTACACTGGAACGGCGAGAGGAACGCGCAGAGCAAAGGTAAGTGAATTGACACAGGGGGGGCTTGGGGACTTAATATAGGGGATGAATTACTATGGGGGATGAATTACTATGAGGGGGATGAATTACTATATGGGGGATGAATTGCTATATGGGGGATGAATTGCTATGGGGGATGAATTACTATGGGGGATGAATTACTATATGGGGGATGAATTACTATATGGGGGATGAATTACTATGGGGGGGATGAATAACTATGGGGGGGATGAATTGCTATATGGGGGATGAATTGCTATATGGGGGATGAATTACTATATGGGGGATGAATTACTACAGGGGGGATGAATTACTATAGGGGGGATGAATAACTATGGGGGATGAATTACTATGGGGGATGAATTGCTATATGGGGGATGAATTACTATGGGGGATGAATTACTATATGGGGGATGAATTACTATATGGGGGATGAATTACTATATGGGGGATGAATTACTATATGGGGGATGAATTACTATAGGGGGATGAATTACTATATGGGGGATGAATTACTATATGGGGGATGAATTACTATAAGGGGGATGAATTACTATATGGGGGATGAATTACTATAGGGGATGAATTACTATAGGGGATGAATTACTATATGGGGGATGAATTACTATATGGGGGATGAATTACTATATGGGGGATGAATTACTATATGGGGGATGAATTACTATATGGGGGATGAATTACTATATGGGGGATTAATTACTATGCTTACTATGGGGGAATATTACTATACTTACTATGGATGACACATACACATCATTCATCTACTCTTGGTCCGGCCCCCGGGTCCAATTATAAAATACTTTATTATTTCATAAAAAAGTAATTATAAAATAATTTCTTTGTGTTTGATTCCTATTCAAGAGAATTACTTTATATATAGTCAATATAGGCACATAGGTAATTTTTTTTAAAATTTTCTAATGGTGGTGTGCCTCGTGATTTTTTTCATGAAAAAAGTGTGCCTTTGCCCAAAAAAGGTTGAAAAACACTGATCTATAGGTATCAGCTGGATTATAATGTTCCCAATGTGAAGATCTCGTTGGTGCTTCTGAAACCCTCCCAAGAAACCTTTTCATTCTTCATGTGCATTTACTATCTTTTATGCTTCCTACCAGAAAATAATTTGAAAATACAAATAACGCAATGTTTTCGTTCCGTTAGATAATATCCTTCGTATATCTCTTTCACAGTCAACAGTTTTCTTTTTCAGAAATGTATAAAGAAGGAACACAAAGTTCCCGTAGGGTGTTCTCAGGAGGCCTCTTCGGTGGTGCATTACAGTTAACATAAATATACAGTATAGGGTATTTGCCACCAGAATATAGTTTTAATCACTTTTGGAAGGTTTCCATGTTTGTAATTTTAGGCATAACTCAGCTTTTTTAACAAGCTTGTTGTATGATATTTCCATAATTATATTACATGTGTAGATTTGTAAATTCTCCCTGTAGGAATAGATCTACATTCATTGCAGTCACTAACAACCGCCGAGCGAAAATCTCATGAGAAATATAACTGCGTCGTGTTACATAATCTGCATTTGTGTAAACCATAATCCCCCATTATCGATTGCCTCAACTTCTTCCCTCTTCACTTCCCTATAATAATGGCCTGTAATCATGGAGAAGGTTCTCAGGGATAAATTGCACCCGGAGAGACTAGAGGGATTTAATATGAACAGTCTGGAGGAAAGAAGGGAAAGCGGGGGTCATGACTGACACCTCTAAAGAAGAATTCCAGGTATGGATATTGTTACATTGTTCCAGCTTGGACCAAAGTTACTATGTATATACCATACCAGTGGGATTGCTTAAAAACAGCCATGGGCAAATTGTGGCCCCAGGGCCACACCCGGGCCCTTTAGCTGTCCCTATATGGCCCTCAATGCCTCACTGAGCCTGTTTTAGAGAGGAAGCTAACAGGCTCAGAGTGGCACGCTGACAGATGATGGGGTGGAGAGCTCTAAGAATGGGAAGCAGAGTGCCTGAGGAACTGATCGGTACACCGGGGAGGCGCATTTCTAGCATTGCCCAGAAGACATCCTGATACTCTACAGCCAACTCTGTTACCCAGCCAAGTAGTTCCTGTGATGGCGTCTGCATGCTATTTACCGCAAGGCAAGCCAGACATTTGCCTAGGGCAACAACGCCCCCCAGAGGAAGGGAGCTGGTAAGAGGGGGCAGACTGGAGGCCATGGCCATGGAGGGAGCGGAAGCTCTATAATAATGGCCATAGAGGGAGGGGGAACGACTTTATAATGGCCATGGAGGGAGGGGAGAAACCTCTATAATAATGGCCATGGAGGGAGGGGGAAAAACTCTATAATAATGGCCATGGAGGGGGAGAAACTCTATAATAATGGCCATGGAGGGGGGGGGGGAAACTCTATAATAATGGCCATGGAGGGGGGGGGGGGGAAACTCTATAATAATGGCCATGGAGGGAGGGGGGGACTCTATAATAATGGCCATGCGGGGGGGGGGGGGACTCTATAATAATGGCCATGGAGGGAGGGGGAGAAACTCTATAATAATGGCCATGGAGGGAGGGGGAGAAACTCTATAATAATGGCCATGGAGGGGGAGGGGGGGGACTCTATAATAATGGCCATGGAGGGAGGGGGGACTCTATAATAATGGCCATGGAGGGAGGGGGGAACTCTATAATAATGGCCATGAAGGGAGGGGGGGAACTCTATAATAATGGCCATGGAGGGAGGGGGGGAACTCTATAATAATGGCCATGGAGGGAGGGGGGACTCTATAATAATGGCCATGGAGGGAGGGGGGACTCTATAATAATGGCCATGGAGGGAGGGGGGACTCTATAATAATGGCCATGGAGGGAGGGGGGGGGGAACTCTATAATAATGGCCATGAAGGGAGGGGGGGAACTCTATAATAATGGCCATGGAGGGAGGGGGGACTCTATAATAATGGCCATGGAGGGAGGGGGGACTCTATAATAATGGCCATGGAGGGAGGGGGGGGGGAACTCTATAATAATGGCCATGAAGGGAGGGGGGGAACTCTATAATAATGGCCATGAAGGGAGGGGGGGGACTCTATAATAATGGCCATGGAGGGAGGGGGGGGGAAGCTCTATAATAATGGCCATGGAGGGAGGGGGCGTTGCAACTCCATATTAGCAGCCATGGGTAAATCCATAAAAATGGCCACCAAGAAAGGGACGCCATATTAATGCTTGTGGTATCCCATGGCAACGATATCCATCAACCTTTCACCATATCGTTTATATCCGAGAAATATTCTGCTTTATTGTTTGAGGAAATCTGAAGTATAAAAAAAAAAAAAAAGTTCATTAATATTTGCAGGAGACGATGTACTTCATTAATCAGCGGGATTATAATGAAATACGTCTCATTTATCCGGAGGTCCCGGCACATTATTCCTTCCCTGACAAATCGCTGCCAGGACAACGGATCTCGGAATTCAATTATTTCCCAATTACATTGGACCTCCTAACCTTCCAATGGCTGGAAAAGTTTGCAGATTTGTGACTGTAAAGGGAAACCGTCTGAAAGGAAATACGTACGCTGACACGGCTAACCTTCTGCTAACTGCCACTGCAAACCTGATAACTGCCACTGCTTACCCCCGCATTCACTGTATGCGCTCCCCCCGGACCCCGCATTCACTATATCCGCTCCCCCCGGACCCTGCATTCACTATATCCGCTCCCCCCGGACCCCGCATTCACTATATCCGCCCCCCCTGGACCCCGCATTCACTATATCCGCTCTCCCCGGACCCCGCATTCACTATATCCACTCTCCCCGGACCCCGCATTCACTATATCCCCTCTCCCCGGACCCCACATTCACTATATCCGCTCTCCCCGGACCCCGCATTCACTATATCCGCTCTCCCCGGACCCCGCATTCACTATATCCGCTCTCCCCGGACCCCGCATTCACTATATCCGCTCTCCCCGGACCCCGCATTCACTATATCCGCTCTCCCCGGACCCGGCATTCACTATATCCGGTCTCCCCGGACCCCGCATTCACTATATCCACTCTCCCCGGACCCCACATTCACTATATCCGCTCTCCCCGGACCCCACATTCACTATATCCACTCTCCCCGGACCCCGCATTCACTATATCCGCTCTCCCCGGACCCCACATTCACTATATCCGCTCTCCCCGGACCCCGCATTCACTATATCCGCTCTCCCCGGACCCCGCATTCACTATATCCGCTCTCCCCGGACCCCGCATTCACTGTGTCCTCTCTCCCCGAACCCCGCATTCACTATATCCCCTCTCCCCGGACCCCGCATTCACTATATATCCTCTCCCCGGACCCCGCATTCACTATGTCCGCTCTCCCCGGACCCCGCATTCACTATATCCGCTCTCCCCGGACCCCGCATTCACTACATCCGCTCTCCCTGGACCCCGCATTCACTATATCCGCTCTCCCCGGACCCCGCATTCCCTATATCCGCTCTCCCCGGACCCCGCATTCACTATATCCGCTCTCCCCGGACCCCGCATTCACTATATCCACTCTCCCCGGACCCCGGGGACAGTATAAGAAGAGGAGGATCAGAGAAGACAGGATCAAACATCCTTTTCACACAATGCAGAGGATTAACCCCTTAGGTTCCACAGTGAGTATAACAAGCATGCTTTGCTGCATCTACAGACTGATTGTACTGTGGGGGGGTTTAGTAACACGTTATATTTGTGTGCGCCCGTGAAATGGCGACAAACTTCAGTAACATATATTTTCTATAGGCGGAGCTACGTCATGGGTCATCAGTGTAGGGTCACCGAGGTCTGGTGCTGGAAATGCTGCATGTGCACAGATATGCAACGTGTATCGCAAATGGCGTGTTCATGCGTAGGTGTCCTCAATACTTACATTTACCTTCCTATGTGTGTATGATGGGAGGGGGGGGGGGGTCTCAAATGTTTTTTGGAGGGTGTAACTTTAATTATCTATTTATTTATTACCCCATTATTTTTGGTGACAGGTTCTCTTTAATGAGATATGCAGGTTCTAAAAAGACCCCCAATGTCTCCCCTGCACTCCACTGAATGTCCTGCAATGCAGATCACATTGCGTTAGATTATTCCCCGAGAATCCCAGGACACTGACGTGGGGGGACGCTGACGTGGGGGATATTGACATGGGGGACGCTGACGTGGGGGATATTGACGTGGGGGACGCTGACGTGGGGGACACCGACATGGAGGACATTGACATGGGGGACATTGACATGGGGGACATTGACATGGGGGACATTGACATGGGGGACAGTTGACTTCCATTTTAAAACGTTGGCCCTCTGTGTGTAGAGCAGGAGGAGGCCAAGCAGAGTTCTGGTTGCTATTTGATGGTGTTGTTTTGAAATGGAAATCAACTAACTATGGTATCAACCTTAAATTTTTGGAAAGTCTCAAATGTTTTTGACACCGCCTCGTATTTCCTCCACTGAAACCAACAATGAGGCATAATAACCCTACTGAGACCAATGAAGGGGTCCAATTCCTCTCAATGTGATGATTTTCTTTGAAAGTAGAAATACAACGTTTTCCAGGTGTATATTTTAGACCTGATTCAAGATCAGTTGTAGGACGAAGGATGCCCCTGCCCTGCCCCAAGCAGAGTTCTGGTTGCTCTTTAATGTATGTTTTAAAAATGTCGGTAGTTATAGGAACAGGTTAAAACGCACCATCAAAAGAGAAACCAGAACTCTGCTTGGGACAGGGCAGGGGCATCCTTCGTCCTACAACTGATCTTGAATCAGGTCTAAAATATACACCTGGAAAACTTTGTATTCTGTTTCTTCTTTCCAAGAAAATAATCACATTGAGAGGAATTGTGCCCCTTCATTGGTCTCTGTAGGGGAATTATGCCCCTTTGTTGGTTTCAGTGGATGAAATATGAGGCGGTTATCAAAAACGTTTGAGAATTTCCAAAAATGTAAGGTTGGTACCATAGTTGAGTGACTACCCAAAAAATATCCAAAAAATATATCAAAATATATATAAAGTCCCATACACCTAAAGTCCAAATAAAGTTCACGTATCCAAAATCTTTACAAGTGATCTCTCAATTTGTCTTTATCCCCGGATCAGATTGGTGATATATTCCAGAGAATCTTCAAGTGCCTCAAAAAACAAAAAACTAAACATAGTGTGTTACCCTAAAAATTATATATTATGTGCCACACGTGTAACACGCAAAATACACAATAAAAGTGTCACAGCAATCGTGAAATCTCCAGGGTATAAATTGAGTTATTAACTTCACTGCACACAATAAACGAAGTGCATAATTACCCCCATCAAAGATATAATCAGCATAGAGTCCATATTAAAGATGTCTCCACACATGGATCAAATATCGTCTCCTGCCTTTGCCCACAGACCTCATAAACAGACCAGGGATCAGTATATATATTAAAATAACATCAATTTTATTGTAGCAACTTACATTCAAGTTGGATGAGTACAGCTTCCATACACTGGGAACGTCCCATAAAAAGAGCCCACTCCTTCGTGGTGGCCGATTTACAGCCCCTTATTCATAAAGCCGAGAGAGCCAGGTAACCATGGGAGTCAACAGGGATCCCTGTTGAAAAAGTCCGGATGTGACGAAACGTGTCCGGGGCACGTGACGTTCTGACGTTTTCCGGAAGTGCCGGGGCGGCCATCTTGGATTCGGGAACACGCGGTGGTTCCAACCCCTGAGACTCCCATGGTTACCTGGCTCTCTCGGCTTTATGAATAAGGGGCTGTAAATCAGCCACCACGAAGGAGTGGGCTCTTTTTATGGGACGTTCCCAGTGTATGGAAGCTGTACTCATCCAACTTGAATGTAAGTTGCTACAATAAAATTGATGTTATTTTAATATATATACTGATCCCTGGTCTGTTTATGAGGTCTGTGGGCAAAGGCAGGAGACGATATTTGATCCATGTGTGGAGACATTTTCATCTTTAATATGGACTCTATGCTGATTATATCTTTGATGGGGGTAATTATGCACTTCGTTTATTGTGTGCAGTGAAGTTAATAACTCAATTTATACCCTGGAGATTTCACGATTGCTGTGACACTTTTATTGTGTATTTTGCGTGTTACACGTGTGGCACATAATATATAATTTTTAGGGTAACACACTATGTTTAGTTTTTTGTTTTTTGAGGCACTTGAAGATTCTCTGGAATATATCACCAATCTGATCCGGGGATAAAGACAAATTGAGAGATCACTTGTAAAGATTTTGGATACGTGAACTTTATTTGGACTTTAGGTGTATGGGACTTTATATATATTTTGATATATTTTTGGGATATTTTTTGGGTAGTCACTCATAAGTTTGCTTATTTTTATTATTATGTTTGTACTTCAGGGGAAGGAATGTTAAGCAATTTATTAGGTTTGTGGTAGAGGAAGAAAGTGCTATTTATTTTGTATTGGTACCATAGTTGACTTCCATTTTAAAACGACACCATCAAAGAGCAACCAGAAGTCTGCTTGGCCTCCTCCTTCAAACCCATCCATGCAAGCCTTCCAGGAAGCTGCCATGATGAAAGAAAGCCAATCATGTGAGGGCGAGGGCATTCTTCGTCCTACAACTGACCTTGAATCAGGCCTAAAACGTACACCTGAAAAACTTCGTACTTCTCCTTTCCAAGAAAATCATCACATTGAGTGAAATTGTGCCCCTTCATTGGTGTCAGTAGGGGGAAGGTTGGTGTCATAGTTGACTTCCATTTTAAAATGATAGCCTTCTGTGTGTAGAGCAGGAGGAGCCCAAGTAGAGTTCTAGTTGCCCTTTGATGGTGTGTTTTAACCTGTTCCTATAATCAATAACTAACGACCTTCCCGAAGAATTCATTTGGAAGCACCAATAGGTGAGCAACCTCAAAACATATTGACATGGATGAAATGTATCTTGAATAGTGATGAGCTTGGGCATGTTATGACTAGGATTCAAACCCATCCAAGCAAGCCTTCCAGGAACCTGCCATGATGAAAGAAAGCCAATCATGTGAGGGCGAGGGCATTCTTCGTCCTACAACTTACCTTGAATCAGGCCTAAAATGTACACCTGAAAAACTTCGTACTTCTCCTTTCCAAGAAAATCATCACGTTGAGTGAAATTGTGCCCCTTCATTGGTCTCAGTAGGGGGAAGGTTGGTGTCATAGTTGACTTCCATTTTAAAATGATAGCCTTCTGTGTGTAGAACAGGAGGAGGCCAAGTAGAGTTCTGGTTGCCGTTTGATGGTGTGTTTTAACCTGTTCCTATAATCAATAACTAACGACCTTCCCGAAGAATTCATTTGGAAGCACCAATAGGTGAGCAACCTCAAAACATATTGACATGGATGAAAAGTATCTTGAATAGTGATGAGCTTGGCGTGTTAGGACTAGGATTCAAACCCATCACCATCAAAGAGCAACCAGAAGTCTGCTTGGCCTCCTCCTTCAAACCCATCCATGCAAGCCTTCCAGGAAGCTGCCATGATGAAAGAAAGCCAATCATGTGAGGGCGAGGGCATTCTTCGTCCTACAACTTACCTTGAATCAGGCCTAAAATGTACACCTGAAAAACTTCGTACTTCTCCTTTCCAAGAAAATCATCACATTGAGTGAAATTGTGCCCCTTCATTGGTGTCAGTAGGGGGAAGGTTGGTGTCATAGTTGACTTCCATTTTAAAATGATAGCCTTCTGTGTGTAGAGCAGGAGGAGCCCAAGTAGAGTTCTAGTTGCCCTTTGATGGTGTGTTTTAACCTGTTCCTATAACACTGTTCAACAGGTCAAAAGTTTTGGGCATAAAATTAGCTAATCTTACATAATTTTGGGGTACTGAAAACGAAATTGACCCTAAAAAATGTTGATTGGCTCTAGTTTCCATGATATATTCACCCATCTAATGACGTAAGCCATTCAAAATTATGATGCAACTTCAGCTGCATATTGCGCAATTGATACTGGTGACCAATAGAAAATGTCATGTATACTGAGATGATGCAATATTAGCCTTTAATTGCATCACTTCACTGCATAAAAGCTGCAGTATCTGTAGCTGATTGTAGTTCGACAGCGTCTTTACATTTCGTTTTATGCTTATATAGGCTACTCAGTAATGCCTCGAACTTGTGTGAATAAAGCAGATAATTTCTTCTATATCTGCGGTGAAATAACTTTTATCTCACAAAAAAGGAGGATAACAGGAATGATTAAGAAAGCCTACAACTTGTATTTTGGCTGCAAGATAGGAGACCAGGACAAGAGCTGGGCACCACATATATGCTGCAATTCTTGTGGGACGGCACTGGAGCAATGGTTGAATGGAAAAAAGGCATCTATGCCTTTCGCTGTGCCAATGATTTGGAAAGAGCCAACAGATCATGTTAGTAATTGTTACTTTTGTATGGTGCCTCCAATTGTAAAAGGGCTAAATAAGAAGAAAAAGTTATCTGTGCACTATCCAAATATTCCATCGGCAATACGTCCAGTCCCTCATGGAGAGGGGCTACCAATTCCTAAAGCAGCAGAATCCTTCGTGGTTGAGTCAAGTGAGGAAGAACCTGAAGCGTGTAGTCACGTGCAGTTGTAAGAGATAGCCCTTTCCTCGAATACAAGAGAAAAGCCAAGAGAAGCAAAACCGACACAAACTGAAGACAAAACTAGTGAGAATCCTAAGTATTAAAATGATTCAACTTAGCTTATGGCTATAATTTTTCTTGGTAATCCTATGCAATATATTATGCCATTTAGGCTTTGTTATGTAGTCATATCACTTGCTTTATATTTGTGGAAAGACATCTATCTATATAATTATTGTGCATTATGTAGTCATTACGCCTATAGTAGAAAACTTTCGGTTTACAGAAAAACTAGAGCCAATTGACAAATTTCATTGTTATATTTGAACTCAGAATGTGAAATTCATTAAGAAATGGATCCTTTTGTTTCCAAAACTGGCAAAAAATAAAAATTTGTTGAACAGTGTAATCAATAACTAACGACCTTCCCGAAGAATTCATTTGGAAGCACCATTAGGTGAGTAACCTCAAAACATATTGACATGGATGAAATGTATCTTGAATAGTGATGAGCTTGGGCATGTTATGACTAGGATTCAAACCCATCCAAGCAAGCCTTCCAGGAACCTGCCATGATGAAAGAAAGCCAATCATGTGAGGGTGAGGGCATTCTTCGTCCTACAACTGACCTTGAATCAGGCCTAAAATGTACACCTGAAAAACGTCGTACTTCTCCTTTCCAAGAAAATCAAGCCAACTGAGCCACCTCCAGGAAATTCATGACTTCTTTTCGGCACTAATAAGATGAGTGATAGCTTTTCTCTCACTCCGACGCTTCCTATTTTGCATATTGTCTGCTTAGGCTCCGGAACCGTTAATTGGTCTTTTCAGGCAGTTTAGTTGTTTAATTCCACTAAAAGCAGTTCTGGAGCATCGTCTGACAAAGCGCCTGCCTTGTGCGTCGGAGGAACAAATCAGAAAACTGGCTGTGTTTTTCTTTTTTAAAATGTTCCTTAATCTAAAGAACACGGAGTTCAACTCTTCAAATATTGGTCTAATTCAGTTCTTAAAATAGACGTGGATGTGAAAGCGAAGGTTTCGGTACAGTGGGGTTGCCGCACGCGCACTGCCACGTTCTGTTCTGTGGTCCGCTGCCAAAAGAGTTGTTTTTGCTTTTCTAATGTCGTAGTTTCTGTGTCTCTGCTGGTCTGGCTGTCTTCCCAGGTAAGGAGGCATCTTCCACATTTAAAGTGGACCTTGTGGCCCACTTGTTAGATCCAGGTCCCCAATCAGACGTGTGAATGCCAGAAAATGTTGCTTTTGTTTCCGATGCATTCATTAGGTTAATATTTTGTTTCTTCGTAGTTGTTGTGCGTTTTCAGGATTTGTTTCCTTTCTTCAGAATTCGTTTCGTACAGTCATGGACAAAAATATTGGCACCCCTGACATTTCTGTCAGATAACGCACCGCTTCGCCCAGAGAATTGCCGCAATGACAAATGTTTCGGCGTTCTCATATTTGTTTGGTTTGTATTGGTGACACAAAAAAGTGGATAAACAAAAAGCCAAATCTGACACATTCCACGCCAAACCCCCAAAATGGACCGGACAAAATGATTGGCACCTTCTCAAAATTGTAAGAAATACGTTTGTGTCATTCCTGTCATTAGACTCCCCCGTATCCATGACCAGGCGCTGACAACATAGAAATCACACCGACAACCGGGGACAATGCTGACAAATGGCCTCCACTGTTCTGTTGTGTGTCTGTGTGCCACATGGAGTATGGAGGAGAGAAGGAGCAGCAAAGAATTGTCTGAGGACTGGAGAACAAAGATGGTGGGAAAGCATGGACAACCTTAAGGTGACAAGTCCATCTCCAGAGATCCTAATGTTCCTGTGTCCACTGTGCGCAACATTGTGAAGACGTTTCCAGCCCATGGCACTGTAGCTAATCTCCCTGGATGTGGATGAAAGAGAAAAATCGATCAAAGATTGCAACGAAGGATTGTTGGAATGGTGGCTAAAGAACCTCCATCAACTTCCAGACAAATCCAAGCCGACCTTCAGGCCCCGGGTACAACTGTGTCCTCTCGCACTATACGTGGCCATCTGAATGAGAAGGAACGCTATGGTAGGAGACCCAGGAGGATCCCACCACTGACACAGAAATATGGGAGGAAACCCAGAAGGACCCCACTGCTGACACAGAAATATGGTTGGAGACCCAGGAGGACCCCACCGCTGACACAGAAACATGGTAGGAGACCCAGGAGGATCCCACCACTGACACAGAAATATGGTAGGTGACCCAGGAGGACCCCACTGCTGACACAGAAATATGGGAGGTGACCCAGGAGGACCCCACTGCTGACACAGAAATATGGGAGGAGACCCAGGAGGACCCCACTGCTGACACAGAAATATGGTGGGAGACCCAGGAGGACCCCACTGCTGACACAGA
Source organism: Staurois parvus (assembly GCF_062004578.1). Lineage (NCBI taxonomy): Eukaryota > Metazoa > Chordata > Amphibia > Anura > Ranidae > Staurois > Staurois parvus. The sequence continues at coordinate 3,415 of NW_028321670.1, read as the reverse complement.
AATATGGTAGGAGACCCAGGAGGACCCCACCGCTGACACAGAAATATGGGGGGAGACCCAGGAGGACCCCACTGCTGACACAGAAAAAAGCCAGATTGGAGTTTGCCAAAACTGACCTGAGGAAGCCAAATTCCTTCTGGGAGAATGTGCTGGGGACAGAGAAAACAAAATGGCAACTATTTGGTAAAGCCCATCATTCTACTGATTTCAAAAAAGCAATGAGGCCTTTACAGAAAAGAATCCAGTCCCTCCAGTCACACATGGTGGGGGGGGGGTCACAGTCCCTCCAGTCACACATGGTGGGGGGGTCACAGTCCCTCCAGTCACACATGGTGGGGGGGTCACAGTCCCTCCAGTCACACATGGTGGGGGGTCACAGTCCCTCCAGTCACACATGGTGAGGGGTCACAGTCCCTCCAGTCACACATGGTGGGGGGGGTCACAGTCCATCCAGTCACACATGGTGGGGGGGGGGTCACAGTCCCTCCAGTCACACATGGTGGGGGATCACTGATGGTTTGGGGTTGCTTTGCTGCTTCAGGCACTGGATGTCTCGGCCGTGTACATGGCATTATGAAATCTGAAGACTACCAAAGAATTCTGGGGTGCAATGTAGGGCCCGGTGTCAGAAAGTCGGGTCTCCATCAGAGGTCATGGGTCTTCCAGCAGGACAATGACCCAAAGCACACGTCACAAAGCCCACAGAGATGGTGTCAGACAAAAGTGGTGGAGAGGACTGGACTGGCCAGCAATGAGTCCAGATCTCCATCCCATAGAGCTCCTGTGGAGAGATCTCAGACCAGCAGTTGGGGAAAAGAACCTTCCAATCTGAGAGACCCGGAGCAGTTGGAGGAAGAAGAGCGATCCAAAATTCCAGGAGAGAGGTGGAAGAAACTCATTGATGGTTCCAGGAAGCCATTGATTTCAGTTTTTTTTTTTTTTTTTACCAAATGTTACATGGAGGGTGCCAATAATTTTGTCCAGTCCATTGTTGGGGTTCTGCGTGGAATGGGTCAGATTTGGCTTTTTGTTTCCCCACTTTTTTGTGTCACAGATACAAAGCAAAGGGGAGATCGGGACCTTTCCGTGAGCACCGGACATATACGTGCTGGGAATGCGCAGGGCGTGCACTCTCAGCACATATGTGTTTTCGAATGGTACGCAAATATGCAGCTGCTAGGCCTCAAGGCCCAGCCGCTGAGAGGCCGCATATTTGCGTACGCTTGGCGTCAAGGGGTTAACAACCACGACTCAGGATTTCCCGCTGGCAGCAGAATGTAAACAAAACAAGTGCCGTTTAAAAAAAAAAAAAAATACAGGATGGGGGTCCCCCCAATCATTACCAGGCCCTTTGGGTCTGGTCTGCATTTTGAGGGAAACCCAGCACCAAAATGTCGCACGGTATTTGCGCAGCGCTTTTTTTTCAACATAATTTGTTTGGCAAAAAACACTGAGTCATTTTAATGCACAAAAACACAACATAATACCCAAATGTTTGGTAAATGATGATGTCACGCCGAGTAAATAGATACCAAACATGTCATGCTTTAAAATTGCGTAGGCCTGTGGAATAGCGGTAAGCTACGGGAACCTAACAATCTCCATAGGTGCCGCCTTCACAGGTCACCAGTGTAGAGTTACACGGAAGGTCTGGCGGTAGAATTATCGCTCTCGCTCCAACATTGAAGGCGATACCTCACATGTGGTGCGATCACCGTTTAATCACTTCCCATCCGGCCATTGTATATAAACGGCAAGACGGTGGCAGTGCAGGGTCAGGTGGCCGTTTATAAACGTTCTCCCCGCCCCCTGCTTGTGCGCACTCCCTGGGAGCATGCAGCACCGCGATCCGGTGCCCACTGTGTGAAAATTGGCCTGGACAGGAAGGGGGGGGAGTATCCGGACTGGAAGGGGGGGGGAAAGTGTCCGGACTGGAAGGGGGGGGGAAAGTGTCCGGACTGGAAGGGGGGGGGAAAGTGTCCGGACTGGAAGGGGGGGGGAAAGTGTCCGGACTGGAAGGGGGGGGAGTGTTCGGACAGGAAGGGGGGAAAGTGTCCGGACTGGAAGGGGGGGGGGAAGTGTTCGGACTGGAAGGGGGGGGGGGGGGGGAAGTGTCCGGACTGGAAGGGGGGGGGGGGGGAAGTGTCCGGACTGGAAGGGGGGGGGGGGGGGGGAGTGTCCGGACTGGAAGGGGGGGGGGGGGGGGGTAAGTGTCCGGACTGGAAGGGGGGGGGGGGGGGGGAAGTGTCCGGACTGGAAGGGGGGGGGGGGGAAGTGTCCGGACTGGAAGGGGGGGGGGGGAAGTGTCCGGACTGGAAGGGGGGGGGGGGAAGTGTCCGGACTGGAAGGGGGGGGGGGAAGTGTCCGGACTGGAAGGGGGGGGGGGGGGGGAAGTGTCCGGACTGGAAGGGGGGGGGGGGGGGGAAGTGTCCGGACTGGAAGGGGGGGGGGGGGGGAAGTGTCCGGACTGGAAGGGGGGGGGGGGGGGAAGTGTCCGGGACTGGAAGGGGGGGGGGGGGAAGTGTCCGGACTGGAAGGGGGGGGAAGTGTCCGGACTGGAAGGGGGGGGGAAGTGTCCGGACTGGAAGGGGGGGGGAAGTGTCCGGACTGGAAGGGGGGGGGAAAGTGTCCGGACTGGAAGGGGGGGGGGAAAGTGTCCGGACTGGAAGGGGGGGGGGAAAGTGTCCGGACTGGAAGGGGGGGGGGAAAAGTGTCCGGACTGGAAGGGGGGGGGGAAAGTGTCCGGACTGGAAGGGGGGGGGGGAAAGTGTCCGGACTGGAAGGGGGGGGGGAAAGTGTCCGGACTGGAAGGGGGGGGGAAAGTGTCCGGACTGGAAGGGGGGGGGAAAGTGTCCGGACTGGAAGGGGGGGGGAAAGTGTCCGGACTGGAAGGGGGGGGAAAGTGTCCGGACTGGAAGGGGGGGGAAAGTGTCCGGACTGGAAGGGGGGGAAAGTGTCCGGACTGGAAGGGGGGGGAAAGTGTCCGGACTGGAAGGGGGGGGAAAGTGTCCGGACTGGAAGGGGGGGGGGAAAGTGTCCGGACTGGAAGGGGGGGGGGAAAGTGTCCGGACTGGAAGGGGGGGGGAAAGTGTCCGGACTGGAAGGGGGGGGGAAAGTGTCCGGACTGGAAGGGGGGGGGGAAAGTGTCCGGACTGGAAGGGGGGGGAAAGTGTCCGGACTGGAAGGGGGGGAAAGTGTCCGGACTGGAAGGGGGGGAAAGTGTCCGGACTGGAAGGGGGGGGAAAGTGTCCGGACTGGAAGGGGGGGGGGAAGTGTCCGGACTGGAGGGGGGGGGGGGGAAGTGTCCGGACTGGAAGGGGATGAAAGTGTCCGGACTGGAAGGGGATGAAAGTGTCCGGACTGGAAGGGGATGAAAGTGTCCGGACTGGAAGGGGGGAAAGTGTCCGGACTGGAA
>NW_028321669.1:50000-63283 GCF_062004578.1 Staurois parvus | reverse complement strand
GTACAGGAGAGGCGTGTGGGGGGGGGGGGTGATGGCGGGCACTATGTACAGGAGAGGCGTGTGGGGGGGGGGGTGATGGCGGGCACTATGTACAGGAGAGGCGTGTGGGGGGGGTGATGGCGGGCACTATGTACAGGAGAGGCGTGTGGGGGGGGGTGATGGTGGGCACTATGTACAGGAGAGGCGTGTGGGGGGGGGGGGTGATGGTGGGCACTATGTACAGGAGAGGCGTGTGGGGGGGGGGTGTGACGGTGGGCACTATGTACAGGAGAGGAGTGTGGGGGGTGTGACGGTGGGCACTATGTACAGGAGAGGCATGGTGGGGGGGGGGGTGACGGTGGGCACTATGTACAGGAGAGGCTTGGGGGGGTGAGGGTGGGCATTATGTACAGGAGAGGAGTGTGGGGGGTGACGGTGGGCACTATGTACAGGAGAGGCGTGTGGGGGGGCTGACGGTGGGCACTATGTACAGGAGAGGCGTGTGGGGGGGGGGGTGATGGTGGGCACTATGTACAGGAGAGGCGTGTGGGGGGGGGTGATGGTGGGCACTATGTACAGGAGAGGAGTGTGGGGGGGGTGATGGTGGGCACTATGTACAGGAGAGGCTTGGGGGGGTGATGGTGGGCACTATGTACAGGAGAGGCGTGTGGGGGGGGGTGATGGTGGGCACTATGTACAGGAGAGGAGTGTGGGGGGGGTGATGGTGGGCACTATGTACAGGAGAGGCTTGGGGGGGTGATGGTGGGCACTATGTACAGGAGAGGCTTGGGGGGTGATGGTGGGCACTATGTACAGGAGAGGCGTGTGGGGGGGGGTGATGGTGGGCACTATGTACAGGAGAGGCTTGGGGGGGTGATGGTGGGCACTATGTACAGGAGAGGGGGGGGGGGTTGTGACATTTCGCAGTATTTCCTATCCATCTCTCAGCATGTAATATCTGCGGCCGCCATGTTTGTACAGATATATACATTTTGGTGTGTGAAGTTGTATACAATAATCGTCATTTATAATGAGCTGTGCAGACTCTTCAGATTTGAGCTTCTCCTCTGTATGAGCAATGTTGGTCCCTGGGACTGATTGTAGAATCCGGGACATTTATCGGGTGTGTGTGTGGGGGGGGGGAGCCCCGGGAGCCCCTCCATATTCAGTGCATGGTCAGCCTCCTGGCTGCAGTGTCACTGGTTGCTAGGCTGCTGTCAGCGTTTTAGCCAACAGCATCCTAGTAACCACTGACAGCTCCTTAGCAACCGGTGACAACGTATAGCCAACAGCATCCTAGCAACCATTGACAGGTGGTAGACTGTGGTTGGCGCACACAGCGATGTGGACACACTGGCTGCACTCTGAGCTTTCTGGCCAGACATCGACTTCATCTTTGGTTGGATTTCTCCCCGAATTTCTCATCCGTAGTCACCCACTAAACAAATGTGTCAGAAGTCCTGACCGAACCATCGCGAGGCTGTCAGGAATTGGGCGCAGGGCTTTCGGAAGGCATCATACCGTGGCAGTTCAGTGAAGCGATTTTCAGGATCGATTTTTCTCTGATCCTTTCTGCTCCTCGCCTTCCTGGCAGCAGGTTTTGTATTGAAGTGTGCTCTGGTGCCCCCTGCTGGCTCTTTATGGGAAGGTTTTTATTCAGTTAGTTGGGAAAAAGACACAAGTCCATGAAGTTCGACCAATAGACAGAAAGAGAACTAAATATATAGAAAACCCCCATATACAGGTTCCTGTAGCCACAGGTGATCCATAGGAAGGCAACAACACTTGAATAAAGATGATAGGAAGAAATTATCTGATGGACTTATTGGGGGAGATTTATTAAAACCTGGAGAGTGCAAAATCTGGTGACTGATACTTGGCTAGCCCATGGTCAGAGTTCTGCTCAGCTGGCCCATGGCCACAGACTGATGCTTAGCTGGCCCATGGTCAGAGAGTTCTGCTCAGCTGACCCATGGCCACAGACTGATGCTTAGCTGGCCCATGGCCACAGACTGCTGTTCAGCCAACCCATGGTTAGAGAATTCTGCTCAGCTGACCCAAGGCCACAGACTGATGCTTAGCTGGCCCGTGGTCAGAGAGTTCTGCTCAGCTGGCCCATGGCCACAGACTGATGCTTAGCTGGCCCATGGTCAGAGAGTTCTGCTCAGCTGACCCATGGCCACAGACTGATGCTTAGCTGGCCCATGGCCACAGACTGATGCTCAGCTAACCCATGGCCACAGACTGCTGTTCAGCCAACCCATGGTTAGAGAATTCTGCTCAGCTGACCCAAGGCCACAGACTGATGCTTAGCTGGCCCGTGGTCAGAGAGTTCTGCTCAGCTGGCCCATGGCCACAGACTGATGCTTAGCTGGCCCATGGTCAGAGAGTTCTGCTCAGCTGACCCATGGTCACAGACTGATGCTTAGCTGACCCATGGCCACAGACTGATGCTTAGCTGACCCATGGCCACAGACTGATGCTTAGCTGACCCATGGCCACAGACTGATGCTTAGCTGACCCATGGCCACAGACTGCTGTTCAGCCAACCCATGGTTAGAGAATTCTGCTCAGCTGACCCAAGGCCACAGACTGATGCTTAGCTGGCCCGTGGTCAGAGAGTTCTGCTCAGCTGGCCCATGGCCACAGACTGATGCTTAGCTGGCCCATGGTCAGAGAGTTCTGCTCAGCTGACCCATGGCCACAGACTGATGCTTAGCTGACCCATGGCCACAGACTGATGCTTAGCTGACCCATGGCCACAGACTGATGCTTAGCTGACCCATGGCCACAGACTGATGCTTAGCTGACCCATGGCCACAGACTGATGCTTAGCTGGCCCGTGGTCAGAGCGTTCTGCTCAGCTGGCCCATGGCCACAGACTGATGCTTAGCTGGCCCGTGGTCAGAGAGTTCTGTTCAGCTGAGCCATGGCCACAGACTGATGCTTAGCTAGCCCATGGTCAGAGTTCTGCTCAGCTGACCCATGGCCACCGACTGATGCTTAGCTGGCCCGTGGTCAGAGAGTTCTGTTCAGCTGACCCATGGCCACCGACTGATGCTTAGCTGGCCCGTGGTCAGAGAGTTCTGTTCAGCTGACCCATGGCCACAGACTGATGCTTAGCTGGCCCATGGTCAGAGTTCTGCTCAGCTGACCCATGGCCACAGACTGATGCTTAGCTGGCCCGTGGTCAGAGAGTTCTGCTGAGCTGACCCAAGGCCACAGACTGATGCTTAGCTAGCCCATGGTCAGAGACTGTCACTTGGCCAGCCTATGGTCAGAGACTGTTGTTTAGTAGAGACATACTCAGAGACTGACACACATTGCAATTGTAAGAGATTGCTGTTCAGTGGACTCAAGGTCAGAGCTTGCCACTCAGCTGATCCATGACAGCTGATGCTGAGCTGACCTATGGTTAGAGACCTCTGCTCATCCAACCCAAGGTCAGAGACTGCTGCTTAGCCAACCCATGGCAGGGATTGACGTGTAGCTAACTTATGCTCAGACTGTGACTTAGTGGAGCCATATTCAGAGGCTGCCACTCAGAAGACCCATGAAGTGAGTTTGCCACTTAGCTGACCAATGACAGCTGATTGTAACACAACGATGCTCAGACAGGTCATGTTCAGAGACTGTTTAGCTGACCTCTGTGGTCAGATACTGCTGCTTAGTGGACACTTGGTCAGAGACTATCACTTAGAGGACCCGTGGCCAGAAACTGCCACCTAGCCACCACAAGTAGAGATTTCTGCTTGGCCAACTGTTAGCCAGAGACTACGATACAGTTCCTTCTGCCTTTAAAATGGTTCTAATGCCCTATGGGGAGTCCCCTTCTGTGCTGCAGAACCCCAACCGCTGTTATAATTACCTGAGCCTGATATCGATCCAGAAATGTGCCTGAGATCAGCAGCTTTCCTGGCTGTCTCCCTCTTCACAGGCCAGAGTGATAGCAGTCAATGTCAATCAAATTCTGTGATGAGTAAGTGGAGGGCAGGGCCAAGCCATACTGTCTGTGTGACGGGAGTGACTTTGGGTGGGGGGCCCATGGAACACAGCTCCCTTTGGGTGGGGGGCCCATGGAACACAGCTCACTTTGGGTGGGGGGCCATGGAACACAGCTCCCTTTGGGTGTGGGGCCCATGGAACACAGCTCCCTTTGGGTGGGGGGCCCATGGAACACAGCTCACTTTGGGTGGGGGGCCATGGAACACAGCTCACTTTGGAGAGGTGGGGAGACCCCTGACTCCGCTCCCCATATCCCTCTTATGTGTAAGGTCACCCTGTGCCTGTTAGGGGTCCAGGGTGATCTGTCCTAATATTGGGGTGGGGGGTTGTGGATTGTTTAATGCAGCTGCATCCCATTGTTCTATTGTGTGTCTTGCTTGGGAGCAAACTATTATGGGGTGTTTTTGTGTATTGGCTTGGTGAGGGGGTGGGGGGTTTCCAGCAACCCTCCCTCCCTCCTGAAGGGACTGTCTGTTGGTGTATCTCTTGTTACTAAATGTAGATTGCCCCGCCTTTGGCCATTATGCAGGGAGGGGGGGGTTGTTCCCTTGAATGTATACAGTGGGGTAAAAAAGTATGTAGTCACCACCAATTGTGCAAGTTCTCCCACTTACAGAGATGAGAGAGGCCTGTAATTGGCATCATAGGGAGACCTCAACTATGAGAGACAAAATGAGAAAACAAATCCAGACAATCTCATTGGCTGATCTGGAAAGAATTGATTTGCAAATTATGGTGGAAAATAAGTATTTGGTGAATATGAAAAGTTCATGTCAATACTTTGTTATATATCCTTTGTTGGCAATGACAGAGGTCAGACGTTTCCTGGAAGTCTTCACAAGGTTGGCACACACTGTTGCTGGTATGTTGGCCCATCCTCCATGCAGATCTCCTCCTCCATGCAGATCTCCTCTAGAGCAGTGATGTTCTGGGGCTGTCGCTGGGCAACACGGACTTTCAACTCCCTCCAAAGGTTTTCTATGGGGTTGAGATCTGGAGACTGGCTAGGCCACTCCAGGACCTTGAAATGCTTCTTACAAAGCCACTCCTTCGTTGCCCGGGCGGTATGTTTGGGATCATTGTCATGTTGGAAGACCCAGCCACGTTTCATCTTCAATGCCCTTGCTGATGGAAGGAGGTTTGCACTCAAAATCTCACGATACATGGCCCCTTTCATTCTGTCCTGTACATGGATCAGTCATCCTGGTCCCTTTGCGGAGAAACAGCCCCAAAGCATGATGTTGCCACCCCCATGCTTCACAGTAGGTATGGTGTTCTTTGGATGCAACTCGGCATTCTCTCTCCTCCAAACACGACGAGTTGTGTTTCTACCAAACCGTTCTATTTTGGTTTCATCTGACCATATGACATTCTCCCAATCCTCTTCTGGATCATCCAAATGCTCTCTAGCAGACTTCAGACGGGCCCCGGACATGTACTGGCTTAAGCAGGGGGCCACGTCTGGCACTGCAGGATCTGAGTCCCTGGCGGCGTAGTGTGTTACTGATGGTAGCCTTTGTTACGTTGGTCCCAGCTCTCTGCAGGTCATTCACTAGGTCCCCCCATGTGGTCCTGGGATTTTTGCTCACCGTTCTTGTGATCATTTTGACCCCACGGGGTGAGATCTTGCGTGGAGCCCCAGATGGAGGGAGATTATCAGTGGTCTTGTATGTCTTCCATTTTCTAATTATTGCTCCCACAGTTGATTTGTTCACACCAAGCTGCTTGCCTATTGCAGATTCAGTCTTCCCAGCCTGGTGCAGGTCTACCATTTTGTTTCTGGTGTCCTTCGACAGCTCTTTGGTCTTCACCATAGTGGAGTTTGGAGTGTGACTGTTTGAGGTTGTGGACAGGTGTCTTTTATACTGATAACAAGTTCAAACAGGTGCCATTGATACAGGTAATGAGTGCAGGACAGAGGAGCCTCTTAAAGAAGGTCTGTGAGAGCCAGAAATCTTGTTGTTTGTAGGTGACCAAATACTTATTTTCCACCATAATTTGCAAATCAATTCTTTCCAGATCAGCCAATGAGATTGTCTGGATTTGTTTTCTCATTTTGTCTCTCATAGTTGAGGTCTCCCTATGATGCCAATTACAGGCCTCTCTCATCTCTGTAAGTGGGAGAACTTGTACAATTGGTGGGGACTAAATACTTTTTTGCCCCATTGTATATCCTGTATCTGTGTTTAAAGTATAGTAGTCTATTTCCTGGTTTAATTCAAGACTGGTGTCGTCTAGTCTTGTGTGGTCTGCTGTGGTCGGTGTTCGGACAGGGAAGCGGTATCCTAACGGAAGTACCCAAGTGCAGTCGGGGTCCGGTTCTGTTACAGTCTGTGTCTATAGACACAGACAGGGTGACTTGGGATCAAGCCCAGATTAGTTCCCCCATAGAAAACACCCTTCTAAGGTGGTACTTGTTGAGGAGGAGGAGCCAAGAGAGTTTGTTTTCATCAATAATATTCTCACAATCTTTATTGTACAAATAAAATAGAATAAAAAAAACTATCAATTTATGCATATGTCATGTACAAAAATCTCAATTTGGTGCATATCATTTAGCTCCTGTGGTTTTTGGATCGACGCGTTTCACGATTCGCTTCCTCAGGACCCATATCTTTTAACGTATGCAGCCAAAGTTTCATTCTACAAAAACCGTAACAAGAAATAAGCAAACCGTGTAACCAGTAATCATACATACAATATGTCTCAAAGATTAAAAAAAAACATGTTCCCAGGTCACCTTCCACCCGCAAAGACCTTCTAGTATCCAGCGCCCTAAATTGCCAGATTCATCAATACATACCAAGGCCCATAAAAATACACCAGGCAGAGATGAATCTCAATTCTATTTGCAAACCCCATAAAGCCGGATGAATCGCCCCAAACGACACTCACTATGCTCCTTACCATCCACACATGCCTCCAAAATACCTAATCGGCTATCCCCCCCCCCCCCCCCCGAGCATAAACCACAAAACCAAAATCCCCCTGGAAGGATGACTATATTTGAACCCACCTTAGGGCTGAAAGAAAAACAAATGTCATGTTAGTGAACATCTTGCACATTCCGAGCCAAACATCCATGTCTTTCATAAGTGGACCCTACCCGTGTCTACCATCCTCCATTTGACTGCCCACCATCCATGCAGAGCACACGCATTATGCAGGCCATCCCTTCCCACTGTCCATGCTATAGTTGGCATCTGGCGCCGGATGTGAGGTCACCCCTGGCATCCCTGACCCCCCTACGACAGAACCAAAAGTGACACATGCAACCAGATATTTGCCCTCACACGGAGGGAGAAGTGGAATGCAGGGGCAACAGCTCCACCCACCAATTGCACAGATCACATCCTATAACCAACACCAACCTCAATAGTCAACTCAATACCACCACCTAATGGACCAACCGCACCCCCGACTATATCAACCAGACTCAAGATCTGTCAGTAACCCGGATATGACCAGAGACGTGTGGACTGATACAGGGAATATCAGGCTTCAGGAGTGATGAAAACGATACAATTTACTAGATAACAAAAACCTTCACCCAATATATACATGAACAGCAGTCAAGCGTAGTCAGGTTAGCCGGGGTCATACACGGGAGATCAACCATGGGACACAGGAAGCCGGGACACAGGACCGGTAACAGGTACCGGGTAGCAGAGGCTCCAGGGAACAAACACCAAGGCACTGACTGCAGGCTTGGTTGCTGTTTAAATACACGTCCAGCCTCAGGTGATGACTTGATTGCAGGAGGTGAGATCCTGGCTGCTGAAAAGGCACCTGCTGGTATGTCCCGGTACTGCAACCAGCGGTGAGTCCTTTCCTGACAATATTGCAGCCATTCAAAAAAAAAAAAGGAAAAAACAAACTTTAGTACCAGCAAATCAGAGTAACATGATGGGGGTGCAGGAAGGACTGAACCCCCACCCCCCCTGAGGAGAAAAAAAAGGGAGGGGGGGTGTGAGGGAAGCGTAGGCAGGACAGAACACACAGAGAAGATGGGGAGCACACAAAGCTTTATTGAGACAACAAAATGACAGACACTCGATGGGGAAATGGCAAGGAGGGTGATCTGTGCGCAAACTAGGGACGATTCCTGGCACGGGGGGTCTTGCCAATAGGGGGGTGACAGCGAGGAGGGGCTAAGATACTTGTAGCCCAGCACCAAGGGCAAAGGAAGAGTCTCTGTGGCAGACTGTAATCACACAAAGGGCAGGGGTCATCACAGGAACAGTTCGGGTAAAACAGGGGATCGTCCCAGCAGCAGTTCAGGTAAAACAGGGGGAAGCATGTGCCCACGGATCCGGCATTGTGTCTGGTCCCCCAGGGATAAGAAAGTAAGACACAGATACCTGTTGGAGGTCCGGTACAGGCGAGGGGTCTCAGGTAGGCTGGCTTGTGTTGTCTTCTCCCCCTGTGGACTGGGGGGCAAACAATCTCCCCTCTAGGCTGAGGTCTTCGGCGACAGGCAGGCGATCCACCCCTGGACCGGCGTCTCGGGCAACAGGCAGGCGTTCGTCACAAGGGTCCCGCCTCAGCTGGGCTCCCTCCGTGACTTCACAGCGGATCGGGGCTTCTGGCAACAGGCGGGCAACCTACCCCTAGACTGGGGTCTCGGGCAACAGGCGGCAACCTACCCCTGGACTGGGGTCTCGGGCAACAGGCAGGCATTCATCACGAGGGTCCCGCCGCAGCTGGGCTCCCTCTGTGACTGCACAGCGGACCGGGGCTTTGGGCAAAAGGTGGGCAATCTACCCCTGGTCAGTGGTCTCGGGCAACAGACGGGCAACCTACCCCTGGACTGGGATCTCAGGCAACAGGCGGCAACCTACCCGTGGGCAGGGGTCTCGGGCAACAGACAGGCAACCTACCCCTCAGCTGGAGGGTCTCAGGTAGGGTCAGGTGATCTCCCCTCAGGTGTGGGGTCTGACGTTTGAGGAGGGGGCTCATGCAGAGCTGCGGAGACTCTTATCCTGGGACACTCAGCAGAGGGCAGCGGGTACTCCCAACCATGGGGTATTGCAGAGGCCTACAGTCCTGACCTTTTGGGGGTCTGCAGAGTGTGCAGCGGGGATGGCTGCAAAGGCTTGGTCCCCCCCACCCGAGCCTCCCAGCGGCTTTCAGGGAGAGGATTCCAGCAGCCTGCACAGGAACAAAGAGGAGGGTTGCTTCCTGTGCCAGTCCTTTTAAAGCTGAGCGGGACGCTGCTGGGTTGGCTCGGCAATGGGCGGCCCAGCACCGTTCATGGAAGCTACAAGGACAGAGGAATGTGCAAGGGGGGAGTTAGGGGTGGAGGGATATGGCCAAGGAACAGCAGGCAAAGGGGGGTGGGGAAGGCAGGGGCACTCCGTGACAGGGGGATTTTAAAAAAAACAAACACTGTATATCATAATAAACTAGGGAACCTCAGATGTCAATCACCTATGCTTGCGCCCCTTGTATAACACTTCAATGGTACAGTATAATAGGGCCCCTAAATTTTGGGGGTACCACGAGGGCTTCCTTTAACCAGCAGTTGAGCCAACCAAGGGTCCAGGACTGATCTTGTGATTCTTCCAGATATCTCCCTCCACTAAAGAAAAGGAGCAAAGCTCAACTGTTTTTACAGGCTTTCAGATGATAGATCTATCTGCTTTCTCTTTGCAATATCTTCCCACTGGAGACCTCAAACCTTGGGTGAGGGGTGGATTCTATCCAACACCACAAGCGCAAACCCGCCATTTTGTAGTCGGGATACATTGCGAAGTGGTGAACCGTAGGGCTCACCAGACTGCCATTGTCCTTCACATGATCACAGTACATTTCCAGAATTTGTGCTTTGTTTTACCTTTTACCACAAGGGTATCTACACATATAGACAACGCCCGCCATTTGGCAGTTTATAAAATGATTTACCATTGGGTGAGACATAAGGGATATCTTTGTCAGTGTCTCTTTGTAGTATGCACAATTACTACCGAAGGGTAACATTCCACAAGCATCCTCAGAGTCAGACTGGTAGTGACTGGACACCACTATGTCTAATCAATATCATGGGATCAACTAAATCTCCCAAAATCTCATCTGTCAGTATCTGTCAATGCCACATAGTCTATGTGTGACGGGAGTCTCTTTGGGTGGGGGGCCCATGGAACACAGCTCACTTTAGAGAGGTGGGGATACCCCTGTCTCAGCTCCCCATATCCCTCTCATGTGTAAGTCACCCTGTGCCTGTTAGGGGTACAGGGTGATCTGTCCTGATATTGTGTAGACCTGTATAGGTGGGGGTTGTTCATTGTTTAATGCCATGTGGCTGTCTCATTGTTCTATTGTGTGTCTTGCTTGGGAGCAAACTATTATGGGATGTATGTGTTTGTATTGGCTTGGTGGGGGGTGTCTCCAGCAGCCCTCCCTCCTGATGGGACTGTCTGTTGGTGTGTCTCTTTTAACTAAATGTATTGCCCCGCCCTGTGTATATATCTTGTATCTGTGTTAAAATAAAGCAGTCTATCTCTTGGTTTCCTTCAAGTCTGGTGTGTCTCCTCTTGTATGGTCAGCGGTGGTGTCCGTGGGTCTGTGTTCAGACAGGGAAGCGGGAGTCTAACGGAAATACCCTAGTGCAGTCGGGGTCGGTTCCGTTACATTGGTGCAGTCGGGGTCGGTTCCGTTACATTGGTGGCAGCAGTGGGATTGTGCTTCCAAGCTGTTAACACATCCAAACCACCACCGGGATTCAAGATCAGGAAAGGAGACGTCGGTCACCCCAGTAGAGATATGGACTTGGCATCAGAGTTTGCAGGGCTGCTGCAGACTGTTCTTGCAACATACCCCAGGACTGTGTCTACGGATCAGTACCTGGAGCTCAGGCAGCGGAATCGGGTGGTGCTTTGGAGAGGAGCCCTCCAGGTTGCTGCTATGGACAAGGGCAAGTGCTATCCAACCCCAGGGGAACGGGCCAGGGACCATCTGAAGTTATGGATGCCATTCCTGGGAGAGTGATTCCAGGAGCAATGGGTGGCTGAGTTGGACAGGCTGGTCCAGCAGGAGATAGAGCTGGACAACCGATATCAGCTCTGCAATGGTACGCAGAGCAGGAATATTTAGGGGTGTCAACAGAATGCTCTCCGGAGGGATATGACTTTGGTGGCCCTGGATTGCTGTGGGACAGCCTTACAGATCTTTTTGTGTTTGGCGATGGAGAACCTACCCTGGAGGACCTGAGAGAAGACAGAGAGGCTATGTTTGGTCTCACAGGGGTCTCAGAGCTTGAACCAGATCTGGAATACCTGCTGATGAAAACAGGATCTGGAAAGGGCATACAGGCAACTGCTAAAACATGTTCAGCAGCATGCCCAAGAATCGGCAGTGGAAATTCCAGAGACTGGGGATATGATTGACTTTTCTGCTGAGAAGGAACCAGCCGGTGAGCCTCCAGCAGAAGAGCTGGCAACAAGGCCAAACATTGCTGGGCTCTACCCAGGACCAACAACAGCTTCAATCTCCCTGAGAGAAGAGGTGGGCGGCCTTTCTCCTACACCACTGACAGGGACATGGGATTTCCTGCTAGCAGCATCTTTTGGAGGTAGAAGAAACTTCTCCTCCAGCTGAAGTGCTGACAACCGTACAGAGGGTCCAGGACTTCTGCCCCACACCTGTGGTAGTTTTAGAGGCCCAGGGGGAGAAGGGAGAGGAGGTTGTTGTCCTCCCTCCCCCACAGTCAGCCAGAGTGGAGGAAACTGTCTTCCCTCCCAAGCCAGGATCTGTGCACCAGGGGGACCGTGACAGAGGAATGCCATCCCAGCGGCAGATCCACAGTCTGGGAGGGGAGAAAGCCGGCCTCCCTTCCCTATGGTTAGCCGGAGCAGATGTGGGGTCCCCAGCAGAAGTGCTGGCAACAGGACAAAGCGCCGCTGACCTCTGCCTAGCAACTACAGTCACCACCTGGATACCCCCGGGATGCTGAGCAGTCGGCCCAGATCCCCCACAGAAGGATGGAGTCGGCCCAGCCACCCTGTCTTCTCTCCAGCGGCTGAGAGGATTTCTGGGAGAAGGACCAGTCCGTACTTCTCCCCAGCGGCGGGTATGTTCTACGGGAGAGGCAGAGGTTGGTTGGGTGAGTAATGCTTTGTGTGGGACAATTTGTTTGGGGTACTGTGTGGGTGCCGGCATTGGGGGACTGGAAGTACAGATTAACTTCGGAGTCCATCCGTCCGGGGTTTACTCCTGCATTCGTCTCCTGCCGAAAGGGGAGATATGTGACGGGAGTCACTTTGGGTGGGGGGCCCATGGAACACAGCCCCCTTTGGAGAGGTGGGGAGACCCCTGTCTTAGCTCCCCATATCCCTCTTATGTATAAGTCACCCTGTGCCTGTTAGGGGTGCAGGGTGAAATGTCCTGCTATTGTGTAGACATGTATAGGTGGGGGTTGTTCATTGTTTTTTTTTCTATTGTGTGTCTTGCTTAGGAGCAAACTATTATGGGATGTATGTGTCTGTGTATTGGCTTGGTGGGGGGTGTCTGCTGTGTCTCTTGTTACTAAATGTATTGCCCCGCCCTGTGTATATATCTTGTATCTGTGTTAAAATAAAGCCGTCTATCTCCTGGTTTCCTTCAAGTCTGGTGTGTCTCGTCTTGTATGGTCAGCGGTGGTGTCCATGGATCTGTGTTTGGACAGGGAAGCGGGAGTCTAACGGAAATACCCGAGTGCAGTCGGGGGTCCGGTTCCGTTACACTATGATTGATAAATGTGGTCATAAATCTAACTTTCAGAATTTAATTTGTCTGTAGAAGGTCTGGTGGGCTGTCCTTGGCTTTCTGGGTGGCACATTTTAAAGAGCTCTTCCTATAGCCCCGCTCCAAAATCGATCCGTAATTTCAGGGCTTCTTCCTCAAACACTTGTGAGTACGAGCAATTTCTATAAACTCTTCAATATTGTCCCTTTATTAGATGGCGTGGGTGGGTGCTCCCTGGATGTAAAATTGAGCTGCTCGTGGTTGTTTGTGAAAAAGCTTTACTTCAATCCAGATGTCGGCCTTCTTATAAATATACAGGTCCAAAGAAGAGCAAATCTTCTTATCCGCAGTCAGTGTAAAGAACAGCTTAGAAGAGATCCTATTCCAAGCCTCACCAAATTCCATCAATAATTCGCTCAGGCCTGTCCAAAAACTAGAATATCACCGGTGTACCTCTGCCACAGGTCCACATGGCAGAGGTACATCAACATGTTATCCAGTGAAACAACCAGTGCCCCCCCCCCCCTTCCTCCAGGTACAGGTTCATATTCAAGAGGGATCCTACATGATGGTTCCCA